>NC_060142.1:596805583-597105732 GCF_021461385.2 Schistocerca piceifrons | reverse complement strand
ATTTTCTTGTGAATTTTTCAACCGCTCTTTATTGAAGTAACTCAGTGATGTTATAAAGGTAACAGACAAAACTTTTACACATTACACAAACGATTATCTTTTTATAACATCAATATTTATATTCCAATATGAAATAATGTCTTAAGATTAACATTAGTATTATACTAGTATAAATTAATAATGTGGGCTTTTACTTCTTATCAAAAACTCCCAAATGGTAACTTGCACATAACTGAGTTTTTACTGGAGTTTTGGCCAGTCATTAAAATTGTTATTTGATTAAAATACAAGCCTACAGAGACAGGCACGTTTTCTTGAAGAGTAATAATATTTTATCAATAAACCTTAGTGAGGAACTCAGCTCAAGTGACTTTAAGACTACAGAACCAGAGTAAGATTATAGGGGTAGTGCGCACTCTGGTTAGAACCATGGTAATGAGACCTGTCGAGTGATGGTCAGCAGCACACCTCTCAATCACACATACTGTCTGTCTGTGCCATATGACGTCATCTTGCCTGCATGCAGTGGAGTGCGATCAGTGTCGGGTGTCTGGATGATGACTCGCTCACCTGCAACACATAGCAATCACCACTTCTGTAAGCTCATAGCAGTACAGATAAAGAAGCAATCAAATCATCAACGTGCATTAGATCAAGAATGAAGACGTTGTGTGGGACTGAAACCTTTGCAGAAGTTACTTGCTCAATAACACTGACAGCATGTTAAAAATATCACGTGACAAATGAAAATTTGTTTCCAGACCTGGATTAAAACCCAAACACCCTCCTTTGGGGAATAGAAATGGAGGAGGACTGTGACACAGCCTGACATTTCTGAATGGATTTCGTGATTATCCTTACATGTATCTGCATCTTTGTGAATTTCATTACCATTAGTCTATTCATTGCTTTTCAGTGAATCTCTGTCAGTTGATATACATGTTGTAAGGGTTATAAATGCAGATATTTTTATTGGTGACCGAGCACAATGCACTGAACAACATTACGTTAGTATTAACTTCAGATGCAGACTGATAATTATAGCTATAAGGAGTAGTATGTTTTCAAGTAGTTAGTATCTCCAAGTATGTGTGGTACAAGTAAGTCGTTAACGTTTATTTTCCCGTGGGCAGCAGGTCAGGTGTTGAAGAGTGGACATGTGGATGCAGAACAGTTAGTCTATACTGACAGGCGCTGTCCACTTAGTGGTGCAGTTACAACCTTGCAGAAAACGTCAGGTAGCAAATTATGTAATGTCTTTATGCGAAGACTGTTAGACTCAGAGAAAAAACAACACACTGAAGTGGTTACATATTAAGGTACTAATGACCACAGTATCTGTACATACACCTGAACACGCTGTATATTTCTGCTGGAGGTGAGTCACAATCCTCCACCAACCCCATCACCTGCAGTGATGTTATTCTATTCCCACACACCCACTGGGGGAACCTCATATAGTAGTGTTCAGATATCGTATGTGGAAAGATAAGTAACAATCAAAGACTGGATAAGCCTGGAGGAATACCCAGATATTCTAATGGTTAAGGCTGTTCTGAAACATATCTTCGATTGTCAAGATATTTTTGCGCCACTGCCTCTTTAAATGGTGATTGAAACGTCTAGCTGAGTTAACAGAAAAGTTACCATGAATTGATGTAAGAAGCCTTAGAGAGGTGAAGCAGAAGTAAGCTGACGAGGCATTCTTTTGCAAGAAGCTACAGGTTGGCTGTGCTGACACGCAGGCATCACCACTTGGTCCTTACAGTACAACAACTTACCACGTTTCCAGCCTCGATGACGCAGCCTGGGTTGCAACCCTGCTGACACAGCGAAAGTAAAGAAGCAGACTGTGGTAATGATGCCGTTACCACCCATCCAGACCCAGCACCTGGCCACTTCGTTGGCCTGTGTGATGAAGAGTTATGGTCGGGTAAAACAGTTGTGTGTCGAGAGAGCCACCAGAAATATCGGCAGTTTAAGCTATGCAGTGTATGTCACAGCCTGCAGCCAGCTTCTAGAGGTACTCCATAACAATCGTCGTCCTGAAAGAGGTTATCTACCTGCTAGAAACGGCCTCTGCTAGCTATGGTACTATGGGCTGTACCTAGGCCTGATGACGCTGAGAACTGAATTAGTGCCTTCCAACTAGTAGCCGACTTTTCTCGACTTCAGGGTGGATACCCAAGGCCCGTAGTTCACACCTGAGCCTGACTAACTACCGAGAGCTGCCTGCCCAGGTACGTTTTACTATTGCAGACTTGCTTCTGCTGGCCACTGTCACTGCACTACACTGTGCTGAAGTGTTTGGTTCATCTCTGAGCCCTCGTGTGCTTCCTGCACTGAGCAGCACATCTGCACCAGCCAAAGTGACCAACTCCTGCTAAGACTGTTGTAGCTACCTACAGCCTGAGCTGTGCTTCTTCGTTTGCCAGAGTGCTCACAGCATGACTCCACTCTGAGGATATCTGCTTGGCTGTTTTAAGGCCGCATGCCCACACACCAGGGCATGAGTCTGCCCACTTTTGCAGCTTATTTCACTAATTAAATGGCCTATTTTGTACTGCTTCGGTGATTTGTAATGGGACATCCACCTGGCTCTATGAACCTGCTGCCCTGTTAGGTCGCCATGCTATTCCAACCTTTATTGGGGTATCTAATTATAGCATCAATTCTTACCCCCAATAAGGTACATTAGACGACAGGTTCAGCACACCTGAATAGTTCACTTGGATATCACTTCATGTCAATGTATCTGTATTGATTTCTATCTGAATCTACATGTGTACTGTGCAAGACACTGTGAACTGCATAGCATAGGATGTTTGTCAGTGTACTACGTGTCAAAGTTATTAACTACTTCCATTAGAGTATGAAGCAAGCATGAAAAGAATGATTCCTTGAATGCCGCTGTACATGCTGTAATTAGTTTAATATTTTATTTGCTGTCACTACTCGAGTAATATACAGAGGGTTGCAATAAATTCCAAAATCCCTCATTACTGCATCTTGAAACTTCACATCTAGTTTTACACAGGACTGTTGGCAAATAAAATAACAGAGGATATGGTGTAAGACACTTTTGATGTACAATAATGTAATCGTGATCAAAATTCTTCTGGGTATTATGCCGCGTCATTGCTAAAAATTAACAAAAATAATAACCTAAAAACGACGTTTCGGCCGAATTGCAACGGCCTTCCTCAGGGCACGACTGGTTTGGCATGGGGATAGGTGCTTCTATTTATTACAGACTATCGATGTCTTATGTCACTGTTGTAAAACTTTTAATTGGCTCTCTAATATGATTGGGTAGTCATAACGTAAGGGAAGATGAGAAAGAATCGTGGATGCGAGAACCCAAAATACGGGAGGCGATCGAAATTATTAAGCAGCCTGACAACATCAACAGAGAACATGGTTACAAACTCCCGGCGTCCTGGCTGCCGGCCATCTCAGTCCAACGGGCCGCGAGCGGTCGCGGGACAGAAGCTACACGGGACGCAGACGTATCTGCACAAACAGCTGTAGAGCAACTGTCAGTCCACTTCCGCGCACACCAGGAGGAAAAGTTGCCGACCAGAAGCCGAACGCTTATTGGCGGACAGCTACCAATCGTTGGCGACATGGACTTCCACGAATAGCTTCTTTCCTTCCATCTTCCCTAACGTTATGACTAGCCAATCATATTAGAGGGCCAATTAAAAGTTTTACAACAGTGACGTCAGACATCGACAGTCTATAATAAGTAGAATCACCTATCCCCATGCAAAACTAGTCGTTCCCTGAGGATGGCCGTTACAGTTCGGCTGAAACGTCGGTTTTAGTTTATTATTGTTGTTAGTTTTTAGCAATGACGCGGCCTAATAACCAGAAGAATAATAATCACTATGACATCGGCCGCAGAAGCCTAAGTTCTTATAATAATGCAATCACTAGAGCAACGGAATTAATTAAATGACTCAGAGCATTGTTAAAACCTTTGAACAACTCCCTGTACTATTGAATCCTACAGATTCAAAAACGTCAAAACAGTTTTGTACCTGATGGGTTAGTATCATCAATAGATTGTTGTAAGGAATTTCAGAACGACTTGAAGTATTTCCACTTCCTGTAGTGACATTCATCTCTTCTTGAGTGGCTAAATGCAACTTAATGAGAATTAAATAATGAGAAATAGCCCTGTTGTATCTCATTATATCATCAGTGGTACTATTCTGATGGATCTAAGGCTAATTCCAAAAAATCATATAGAGTACAACGAACATGTAAAATCATTAAAAGGAAAGATGAACAGTGGACTTACATTTGCTGGAAGATTCTCGGAAAATGTAGTGCGTCTGTTAACTGAAGGACATACAAGACGTTAGTAATGGAGTAATGGGGCTCTTAGCACAGCCTGCATTGTTGCCATATCTCCCTAACCTCCTCCCACTCCCCCTACCCATTCCCATACCATCCTCCACACTCTATGTCAGTCACCTTATATAAAATTTGGTGACCTGTTACCCTATTATAGAACTGTTATCCTATTGGCTAAGTTTATGAGCAGGACCTGCATCGTTGCTAGGTTTCCACGAAACGTACTAGATAATTTGTTGTTCTTGTCACTACAATTTATTAGTTAACTCTGGGGTCCTTATTGCAACAATTTACTATCCTTATTGCTGTCTTGACTGCGTTGACATATAAGCTTAACATGTGACGAATTTGAACTTGATACCACGCACCCGTAACTAAGAAAAAGAGGACATAACAGGTGGGAAGACAGATGGACAAAAAAATTACAAAAATATATTTTTTCCTGTGATTCATTTGTAAACAAATAATTTCGGGACTTTTTTCCTTTATTTCTGCTGTGAAACCTTGCTTCTTGCCAGCTTTCATGTTTGTAGGTCAATGTAAATACTGTATAGGTTTTCATGAATGAGTTTGTAAGTATCAAAATTTATGACTTGCATTGACTTAGAAGCTTAAACGTTATACACCGCCAAGAGACCACAGACCTCAGTATGTGATATTAATTACAACTTGATACATCTGAGGAAAACAGTTTTTAATAGTTGGACAGACACACTGGCACACAGACATACAGCAACACGATCCAATAAGGTTTCCTTTTTTACCAACTGAGAAAAGAAACTCTAATAATAGCAAGATCCGTTTCTTCACAAATTTCTGAAGCATTTACTGCTATGCATGTCTACATCCATATTCCCACTGTGAAGCACATGGGAGAGGGTACTGGCATATGTACTGCATATTAGGGTTTCAGCCCATTCCATTCATGTATGCTGCATGGGAAAACATTCGTGCCTCTACGCGCTTTGTATCCAATACTTGTCTCTCAGCACAGCGAAGTCGACCATCTGGATATTGGGAATTCTTTCATGAGCCTGGTACTCAATATAAAATCAACTTCTTCTTGCTGACAAATGTTAAAAGTTTTCTTCACCCTCTGCCAGGGATTAAGCCTTGACTTGGGGGGGCAGCTCAGTACTAATTAACCAGTCTATTTATAATAATTGGTGCTTTCTACGAGATGTGAGCAAGCAAATTAGTCAGCAGCCTGGAAGAGGAGGTGAAGAGCACCAACGGCTTCTGAGGTGAGCGAAGATGTTAATCTCAACGGTTAAGGCAGATGAGTCAGTTGCTCTTGACAGGTGGGACCAACAGCTGAAGGCGGAAGGGCTGTGTCTTAGAAACCTGACAAAGCCTAAATGGAGTAAATTCCACTTAAATTTACTAAAAATCTGCTCCCTTTCAGATACAGCAGAAGGCTATTCAAGGCTAAGGGAGTAAACCCTGGAAGAAAATCCTCGATTACATTATGTCTAGAGGGCAATGAAAGAGTTCGTTTGTAAGACATAAGCATGTGCAGACCCGCGCCAGAGATGATAGTTTACAGCCAGATATTAGGTGGAGACATGCAGCCATGCACGACTGCCAGAGGAGACCACTAACTCACAAAGGGACCATCAATTTACTCGGCCTCACAAGGAAGTCTGGGGAACTGGTAGGTCTAATGGAAAGGAGAAAAATAATGAAACTGGTGCTGAGTAAAACCAACTGGGAAAGGAAAGGGATGAAGAAATTAAGGAAGCTGTATACGCTTCACTGACATGGCAATGAACAAACAGATGAAGAATGGAGCTGGTTTCATCATGGCAAACAACGTGAAAGGAGCCGCAGACATCCAGTACATCAGTGAGAGAATAATGAAGGCAAATGGGCATTTAGGGAAAGATACACATACAGGTGTGTGCATCCGCAACTGGATGTTGCCAGGAAGTAGAAAGCAGCTTACGAATGATCTGAAAGCGGTCATTTGTGACGATAGGAGCATAATTGTAGGAGACTTGGATGCACAGGTTGGTACAAACATAACAGGATATGAGAATGCAATGGGATCCCACGGATATGGTGGAATAAATGTAGAAGGTGAAGATCTCATGGATTTCTTTGTGAGGAGTGGTGGTGAAAAATAGCTGGCTCGAGAAAAGAGTCATATAACAAGATACATCTGAGATTGGCAGATGAAGAAAAAGGTAGACTAGTTACATAAATTTGAACATTGACAGTGATAATCGTCTGTTAGTAGCGAATTTGAAAAACATCAACGTGTCAAAATCACACAATAGGAAGATGCCAAAAATCACATTGTGGGAACTCCAAAAAATGGAAAAGAGAACTGATTATCAGAACCGTATAATAAATCATATCCCAAAAGAGAAAGTGAAAATTGGAGAGCCTGAATGAAGTAGATTATAGGACGCCTCAGAGAAGCAAGCTGACCAGGTTTGTGGGAACGCAAAAAGGTGAAAGCAGAACTTAATAGAAATGAAGTAAGGATCTGAGATCTGGGACAAATATATCCAAATTAAAAAAACTAGAAGTTAAAAGAACAGTCACAAAAGAGAAGACCAAAACACGGCAGATATTCACCCAGAAACTCGAGGGGGATAACAGACGCAGTAAGAAAGTTCTGTATAGTGTTATCAGAGATGAAAGGAAACCAGTGAATGCCATAAAGGCACTCGGAGATGAAACCAGAAATCTTTAGAAAAGATAGAAACGTCAGAGAAGTCCTGAAGGACCACCATTTCGACCAACTAATGAATAGATCAGTTGAAGAACGTACAAAGATTCAGTGGGGACCGTCCCATCACCTGACCAAAAACAGACAACTTTAAAATCTATGCCTAAAGGAAAATCTCCAGGTGCAGATGAGGTGAATGAGGACATGAGAAAGACGGCTGGCGTCCAGGGCCTACAATGACTGCACACAACACACAATGAAGTGTGTAAAGACAACAAAACGCCTTCATATGTTTTTTATTCCAGTCTTTGACCACAATATCAATTTTTTTGACGATGACCAGTTTCAGTCCGTAATGACCATCCTCAGACATACAATATACAAATATATCCACCTAGTGAGCAGTGTGTCTTTCAGCACAATACAGCAATACATATCACAATATACTATCATACAACCAGGGAAATGTAAAGATAAAATACGGTAAACCGTACCTTTTTTACACCATGTCCTAAAGTGATAAGCATAATGGCATCGTCAAAACATATAAATATAATCAGCACAGCATCGTCAAATAGATCCAAAATAGGGTGTAGAATGGGCCACATCATCCACACAGTCATTATACGCGACATGTCGCAGCCGGTGAAAATGCCTTCAGGTTGGAGCAAGGATTTTATAATTCCTCTGTTTAGGGAAGAGAGTAGATTGATTATACAGGAGTAACCCAGCTGTCGCACAGATTGAAAATTCTAGAGAAGATCATAGATCAAAGATTGAGAACAATCATAGAAGTGCAGTTGGAAGAGGAGCAGTATGGCTTCAGAAATAACATATCAGCAATGGATCTAATTTTTTTTTTGTCTTATGGGACTTAACTGCTAAGGTCATCAGTCCCTAAGCTTACGCACTACTTAACCTAAATTACCCTAAGGACAAACACACATACCCATGCCCGAGGGAGGACTCGAACCTCCGCCGGGACCAGCCGCACAGTCCATGACTGCAGCGCCTCAGACCGCTCGGCTAATCCCGCGCGGCAGATCTAATTTTCAGCACCTGTATGCTAATGAAGAAATACTGAGCGAAAGTCTGCCTCCCTAGCTGAATGGTCAGCTCGTGTTGACTGCCATGAACCAGGCCTGGGTTCGATTCCTGGACGGGTCAGAGATTTTCTCCAGTCAGGGACTAGGTGTTGTCTTGTCCTCATCGTCATTTCACCATCATTGACACGCAAGTCATCCAAAGACTTGCAACTTGGTGGCTGAACTTCTGAGGAGGTGACTCAGATCATCAGTGCCATATGATCATTTCATTGCATTCACTGGAAGAAAAGCAAGAACTTCTTAACTGGGTTCTTGGGTATAAGAAAGGCATACATTAGTGTTGCTAGGGAGAAGATCTGGGAACGCCTGAGGAAAAAGAATGTACCTAAAGTACTGGTAAGGAAAATCCAAATGCCATACCAAGACTGTACTGGTTGTTTATATGTTGGAGAGGGACGATCTTCATGGTTCAGACTAATAGTGGAGTTCAGCAAGGCAGTGTACTGACCCCACTATTGTTCATCACTGTTATGGATGATATAATGAAAAACATCATGAAAAATGTTTCTGAACTTAATGCAGTTGTCCTTGCTGAAGATGGCATGAACTGGGGTAAGACAGAAGAGGATGTTCAGATCAGATTAAACGTAAAGAAATCCTAGATCCAAGAATGCATAGACCACATCTGTTGGACCAAGACAGTGATGATTGCCTTCAACAGAGGTGGGCATACACGCAGTGTGAAACTGGGAGATCACCAGCTAAGAGTATGTAGAGAGTTTTCTGTACCTCGAGACAGCAATCTCCAGGAATAATCTGATTAGACAGGAGATTACCAACAGCCTAAAAAACGGTGCTGAATTCTATCAATAAATGAAAACCCTTTTATGGGACGACAAGATTCCAGAAAAAATTAATTAGTGATGTTCAGCAGCTACTTAGTACCAATATTTACCTACAGAATAGAAGCAGGCTCTCTCACAAAGAGAGAGTCATCGAGGCTCCAGGTATAAAATGAAATTCCTTAGATCCACCATTCTCAAGACTAAGATGGAAAAGTTAAGGAATTGGGAGATGAGGAAGAAAGCCGAAATCAAGACATCCCTTTTATACAGAACCAGAAAATCCAGACTACGGTGGTACAGGCGTTCAATGAGGTTGGAGACTACAAGAACAGGTCGAATAAATTTGGAAAGAGAAGTGGAAGGACAACGCACTGTCAGAGGAAGAAGAATTGACAATGTTCGCAGTGACAGACTATACATGGACGTAAGAAAGTGGAAGACGCTCATTAACAGTATCCGGGAAACTAGAACTGTACAACGATGATGATGAAGCAAATACGAACAATGACAGTTTTCCACAAGTTGCACACAAATATTGTGAAGTGTTGTGAATAAAATGCTGCTACTCTTTCATTTATTAACCAGTCTTGACTGGCACAGGACTTAAACGGCACGCAACGGAGATAAGTAACAAGAATCGGAAAAAGTAGAGAGTAAATGTGTTTGAGCAAGGACTGGGTGCTTCTAGGAAAATATCACTGACTGATACAAGCAATTTTTTTCTTTCTCAGCTCGGGAGATAAAGAGACAGCTCATATCAGCACTAACGCGCATGTATGAGATTAGGTCCTCTTTAACTCAAAACAGTGTTTCAGGAACGCATCAGAAAATTCCATAGCGTATCACAAATAAAATGAGTAGAAAAGTAATAATCACTAGCAGTACTGAAAAGCAGCATAAATTGCTAAAGCTCAATAAGGGCCGAGGAGCCGATGGCGTTCTTGTCAAGAGCTGTACGGAATTTGCGAGTGAAGTAACTCCGTTCTTAACTTAAATTTGCGCAGTTCCCTTGAGGAGATATATGTTCCCTGTGTTTAGAAAATCTACATATAAGGAACATAGTTACGGTGCTATAAACTTCACAACACTCACATCTATTTGCAGCAGAATTCTATAACATGTTCAGGTCCCAACTGTATAACCAGGGCGGAATAAAATCACCTTCTCTGTGGAAATCAGCACGGATGCCGAAAACGTGGATCGTGCGAAACGCAACTCACGTTCTCCAAGCGTGATACCCTAGTTCCAAGCATAGATGAAGCCTGGTTTATTCAATGTTGCTAGACCTTGTAAAGACTACCACACGGACACCTCTCTAAAGAAAATACGTTCGTATTAGGTAAATGACTACAACTGTCACTGGATCGAAAATTCAGGGGTAGGTAGGACGCAGCACGTTATCCTCGACAGAGAGTCGTGTACAGGCACTGGTGTAATGTCTGCTGGAGCTAAAGGGAGTGTACTACCGGGTGATCAAACAGTCAGTACAAATTTGAAAACTGAATAAATTACGGAATAATGTAGATAGAGAGGTACAAATTGACACACATGCTTGGAATGACATGGGGTTTTATTAGAACCAAACAAATACAAAAGATCAAAAAATGTCCGACAGATGGCGCTTCATCTGATCAGAATAGCAATAATTAGCATAACAAAAAAAGGTTCAAATGGCTCTGAGCACTATGGGACTTAACATCTATGGTCATCAGTCACCTAGAACTTAGAACTACTTAAACCTAACTAACCTAAGGACAGCACACAACACCCAGCCATCACGAGGCAGAAAAATCCCTGACCCGCCGGGAATCGAACCCGTGAACCCGGGCGTGCGAAGCGAGAACGCTACCGCACGACCACGAGATGCGGGCAATTCGCATAACAAAGTAAGACAAAGCAAAGATGATGTTCTTTACAGGAAATGCTCAATATGTCCACCATCATTCCTCAACAATAGCTGTAGTCGAGGAATAATGTTGTGAATAGCACTGTATAGCATGTCCGGAGTTATGGTGAGGCACTGGCGTCGGATATTGCCTAACCCCAAAGCCAATAATCGCACGGACTGAGGTCTGGGGGCCTGGGAGGCCAAGCGTGACGAAAGTGGCGGCTGAGCACACGATCCTCACCAAAAGACGCGAGCAAGAGATCTTTCACGCGTCTATCAGTATGGGGTGGAGCGCCATCCTGCATAAATATCGTACGTTTCAGCAGGTGTTTATCAACCAGGCTGGGGATGATGCGATTCTGTAACATATCGGCGTACCTCTCATCCGTCACGGTAGCAGTTACAAAACAAGAATCACGCATTTCCTCGAAGAAAAAAGGCCCGATAACGGTAAATGTGGTAAATCCAACCCATACCGTGACTTTCTCGTCGTGCAATGGAGTTTCCAGGATAGTTCTAGGATTTTCGGTAGCCCAAATTCTGCAGTTGTGGGCGTTGACAGACCCTCGGAGTGTGAAATGAGCTTCGTCGGTCCACAACACGTTACTCAACCAATCGTCATCTTCCGCCATCTTTTGAAACGCCCACACCGCAAATGCCCTTCGCTTCACTATATCGCCAGGTAACAGTTCATGATGCCGATGGCTTTTGTACGGATAGCATCGGAGGGTACGCCTAGGTGCCAACCAAACAGTAGTGTATGGAATGCCGGTGCGACGTGCGACTGCACGAGCGCTGACGTCCCCGTGCATAGACGAACCCGCTACGGTCTCCATTTCTTCCTGAACTGTCTCAGCAGCATTACGCCTTGTGCTCGGTCGGCCACTACGGGGTCTATCATCTAAACAGCCCGTGGCTTCGAACTTCAAAATCATTCTCGCCACAGCTGCATTTGTCAACGGACCTTTCCCCTTTCGAATCCCCTTCCTATGGCGATAGGATCGTAACGCTGAACTAGCACATTCCCCATTCTGGTAATACAGCTTCACTAAAAGCGCTTTTTCAGGTAACGTCAACATTCTGCGATTGCTGGCGCATCTGATTCTGTCTCTCATTACAGCTCCTTTTATACACGATTGTCATGCGCAGTCTCTGACGTTTTGCTGTCGAGCGCCATCTGTCGGACATTTTGTGAAATTTGTTTTTTTCTTTGGTTCTAATAAAACCCCATTCAAAGCATGTGTGTCAATTTTTACCTCTCGATCTACATTATTCTGTGGTTTATTAAAATTTCAAATTTATACTGACTTTTTGATCACCTGGTACAATTCATTTCTATTCATGTTACACATTAATGACTTTGCGGGTATTGTTACACTGACTGACAAAGAAACTGAACCACCCAGAAGAGGACGAGGGAACGAAATGGCGTGTCATGGGTTGATAGAGTATATAATGTTGTTTCATTGATTACAATAACAAATTTACAAAGATGTTGGCCGTATGACTGCACTTATCAGTACGGTGTTGCACCCCTTCTGGTCTGGATGCATGCCCTGATTCGGTTGGAAAGGGTGTCATAAGGCTGCTGTATTCTCTCCTGAAGGAAGCTGGTCCACAACTTCTGTGACTGGTTCTTGATACCCCGGAGTCGTCTGGGACGAAGCTGAAGTCAGAGCCGGTCATACGCGTGGTCTATAGCGAACAGATCTTGTTGCCCGCGAAAGTATCTCTACATCAGGCTGACAGTTCATAGGCACAAGTGCCATGTGCGGTCGAGCATTGTCCTGTTGAAAAATGGTATCACGATACAGTCGCACTAGAGAGAAAGCATGAGGTCGCAGGACGTCCATGGCTTTGCTGTTGTGCTATTGGAGTTCCCTGAATCACTACGTGTTTCATGGCTGAACACAGTGCGACGCCATTCATTAGCAGTCAATGCTTCATGGTATCACTTCAAATGGCGTTTGCGTTGTGGCTAATGACACTCTGCGTAGGGGACGATAATTCCATAGTACGGCTGTTGCTGGGTTCCGACTATTTGGAGCGGGATGACACGGAATGTTGAAGGGAATTCTGGGACTCCGAGTGCAGATGTGAACGAGTTATGATGTACCTGGTACACAATATGGTTATCGTCTCTCGTGATGACCACACTTCGTTGACAGGAACCTTGCGACAGATATGCTTTACTTCGAGTTCCCATGCGGTTCAACACTGAGCGGCTGTCGCATCTGAATGCTGAATATTGAACGATTCGACCAGCTGGCGAAAAGAAAACTCACAATGTGGCCTCTCCCAAACTGTCAGGTGCTGATAACGTTGTCTCAAACGAATACAGGCCATCTTTGTGTCCTTCACAGTGATCACTCGACAGCTGCCGCTGCGCACGACTGTTATGCACCCTAGCGGGCCTGGTAACAACACTAAACACGAACAGTACAATTGTAGCCTTGTGGCCATTGTATCTGTCACAGAAAATTGCAGTTTTAACCATTTACATACCTGCCGATGATGAGTATGTGTGTGAAGTTCCATTGACATCGACCATGTTTTCTCGTTGCTTCACTCTTACTTTCAGGCAGTGTAGTTGCAATATTAAGCCCTTCGGGTATGATGCAGTAGTCTATGAGGTACTATTTGCCGTGATATCCAGCTAGATCCCGACGAAATATCAGCATGATGGAGAAACTACATACTAGTACCTAGCTCAGAGAAATGCATGCTAGAGGAATTCGCGAAACGTAAAACTGTGGTGGCCTTCGAATGTAGGATTACTGAGTCACAACTCGAATCATTCATGTCGTACAAATATTTGGGAGTAATTTTGTGTAGAGATATGAAGTGGAACGACTGCATGGACTCAGTTGTGGGCGAAGTTAACGACAGGCTACGGGTCATTCGTAGGGTACTGAGAAACTGCAGTTCGTCTACAAAAGAGAGAGCATTCGAAATGTTCGTACACCTACGCTACAAAACTGCACAAGAGTGTGGAACCCATATCAGGTCGGAGTAGCAGTATGTACGGGAAAGGATGGGCGGACTGTTCAGAGGCTTATTTGGCGAAAGCATGTAACACAAATGTTGCAAAATGTTAACTGGCAGACACTCGAGGAAATATGCCTTACATTTCACGACAACAGGCTTAGAAAATATCTAGAATCGTCTTTCAGACAGGAACTGCTACATTCCTCAGCCCTTTCACATACATCCCATACAGATCGCGCAGATTAAGTTAAATAAATATGGGCTCACACGGTAATATAAGCAATCATTCTTCCTAAGCCCTATCCGTGAATGACACGTGAAGGAACCGTAATATACCTCACCTTAAAAAGTACCCTTTACCTCGTGCTTTATAGTGATTCGATGAGGGTTGCCCAGTAAGTAATGCATCACATTTTTTTCTTCAACAGTTCTTTATTGAAGATAATGAGAATTACGCACACGAAAGAATGGTGTTTTATCCACACACCCTATTTTTCCACGTAATCTCCATCCCGTTCTATGGCCTTCCCCCTGATGAAACAAGGGCGTGTATGCCCTGTCGGTACCAATCCTTGTCCTGGTGGCGGAGCCAGTGCTTCACTGTGTGAACGTCCTTTGCTGACTGACTGATGCAGCACCAACCGCCGAGTCGTGATGCATCTGTCCTCGCAAATGACATCAGCTCGCCGCTACATGTCAGGTGGGACATCCGTGGATGGTCTCCCAAGACCGCTGCAAATCGTGGAGCTCCGCCGAATAGCCTTCAGATGACATCACCCACCGTGCCCAGCGACTAACTGTAGTTCTGTCGAGAGCAGATGCTCCGTAGACTTTGCATAATCGTCTGTAAATATTCCCAACAGTTTCTTTCTTTGCAGTGAGAAATTCAATGACGGCTCGTTGCTTATAACGTACATCACCTACAGACGCCATTTTGGATCTGTCTTGCAACTACATTAACTGTCGGAAGTCACGGAAACTTGGCTTGCTCACTCAGGAGACTTCAAATAATACAAACGTGACGTTTCGCATTCATAGCATTGTTTTCGGCTGAGAAAAAAAATGTGGTGCATTACTTTCTGGGCAACCCCCGTACATCTACACTACAGGCCACTACAATTGCTACACAACAAAGATGACGTGCTACAGACGCGAAATTTAACCGACAGGAAGAAAATGCTGTGATATGCAAATGATTAGTTTTTCAGAGCATTCACACAAGGTTGGCGCCGGTGGCGACACCTACAAAGTGCTGACGTGAGGAAAGTTTCCAACCGACTTCTCATTCACAAACAGCTTCACCAGCGTTGCCGGGTGAAACGTTGTTGTGATGCCTCGTGTAAGGAGGAGAAATGCATACCATCACGTTTCCGACTTTGATAAAGGTCGGATTGTAGCCTACCGCGATTGCGATTTATCGTACCGCGACATTGCTGCTCGCGTTGATCGAGATGCAATGACTGTTAGCAGAATATGGAATCGGTGGGTTCAGGAGGGTACTACGGAACGCCGTGATGGATTCCAACGGCCTCGTATCACTAGCAGTCGAGATGACAGGCATCTTATCCGCATGGCTGTAACGGATCGTGGAGCCACGTCTCGATCCCTAGTCAACAAATGGGGACGTTTGCAAGACAACAACCATCTGCACGAACAGTTCGACGACGTTTGCAGCAGCATGGACTATCAGCTCGGAGACCATGGCTGCGGTTAGCCTTCACGCTGCATCACAGACAGGAGCGCCTGCGATGGTGTACTCAACGACGAACCATGGTGCACGAATGGCAAAACGTCATTTTTTCGGATGAATCCCGGTTCTGTTTGCAGCATCATTATGGTCGCATCCGTGTTTGGCGACATCGGGGTGAACGCACATCGGAAGCGTGTATTCATCATAGCCATACTGGCGTATCACCCGGCGTGATAGCATGGGGTGCCATTAGTTACACTTCTCGGTCACCTCTTGTTCGCATTGACGACACTTTGAACGGTGGACGTTACATTTCAGATGTGTTACGTCCCGTGGCTCTACCCTTCATTCGATCCCTGCGAAACCCTACATTTCAGCAAGATAATGCACGACCGCATGTTGCAGGTGCTGTACGGGCCTTTCTGGATACAGAAAATGTTCGACTGCTGCCCTGGCCAGCACATTCTCCAGATCTCTCACCATCTGAAAACGTTTGGTCAATGGTGGCCGAGCAACTGGCTCGTCACAATACGCCACTCACTACCCTTGACGAACTGTGGTATCGTGTTGAAGCTGCATGGGCAGCTGTACCATTACACCCCATCCAAGCTATGTTTGACTCAATGCCCAGGCGTATCAAGGCCGTTATTACGGCCAGAGGTGGTTGTTCTGGGTACTGATTCCTCAGGATCTACGCAGCCAAATTGCGTGAAAATGTAATCACATGTCAGTCCTAGTATAATATACTTGCCCAATGAATACCCGTTTATCATCTGCATTTCTTCTTGGTACAGCAATTTTAATGGCCAGTACTGTAGGATGAAGTGCATAGCTGTCGCACTTGAACGGCCAGTACAGGTAGCATTAATGGGGTTTGTGGCTAATGCTGGAGTCATCGTCCAACGATGTCTCATACGTGCTCGACTGGAGACAGATTTGGTGATCGATCAGCAACACGTCGACAATCCGTAGAGTATGTCGGGTTACAACAGCGGTATCAAATGGCTCTGAGCACTATGGGACTTAACATCTGAGGTCATCAGTCCCCTAGAACTTAGAACTACTTAAACCTAACTAACCTAAGGACACCACACACATTCATGACCGAGGCAGGATTCGAACCTGCGACCATAGCGATCGCGCGGATCCAGACCGAAGCGCCTGGAACTGCTCGGCCACCCCGGCCGGCTGAGCTTTCCACCTACATGGAAAATTTATTCATGACCTGCTGTTCTGCGTGCCTGACCTCTACACTCACGTTATGTCTAGAAAAGAGAGATGCGAATAAATGAGTGAGTAGGAGACTTTTGAGCGAGAGTGGTATATCTGAAGAGATGAATACCGAAACTTCCTAGCAGATTAAAATTGTGTGCCGGACCGAGACTCGAACTCGGGACCTTTGCTTTTTACGGGCAAGTGCTCTGCCAACTGAGCTACCCAAGCACGACTCAGGCCCCGTCCTTACAGCTTTACTTCTGCCAGTACCTCGCTCCTACCTTCCAAACTTTACAGAAGCTCTCGTGCAAACCTCCAGAACTACCACTCCTGAAAGAAAGGATATGCGGAGACATGGCTTAGCCACAGCCTGGGGGACGTTTCCAGAATGAGATTTTCTCTCTGCAGCGGAGTGTGCGCTGGTATGAAACTTCCTGGAAGATTAAAACTGTAAAGTTTGGAAGGTAGGAGACGAGGTACTGGCAGAAGTAAAGCTGTGAGGACGGGGCGTGAGTCGTGCTTGGGTAGCTCAGTTGGTAGAGCACTTGCCTGCGAAAGGCAAAGGTCCCGAGTTCGAGTCTCCGCAAGGAAGTTTCATACCAGCGCACACTCCGCTGCAGAGTGAAAATCTTATTCTGGAGGTGAATACCCTCAGAAATAACTAGAGACAACTAAAAGCAGCAGTTTCGGGAAAGGGAGAGCTGCTGTCGCCTCGAAGAACGGAACAGTGCACCGTGTCACGTGATTGGCGTGTAAGCGAGTGCTGTACTGCACTGCACTGACCAAACAGTGGACAAAGTGAGTGACGTCAGCGCTCCTGCTGGCAGACGAATTGTGAATGTCTAATGTATGAATCGCTCCATCAACAATTTCGTATAGTCATAAGGCATTTCACTTCCCACCGTGTTAAGGGCACATCGTAAGCACCAAGCTAGGTCACAACAGCTGCTGCCAGACTCAACTGCCACATGAAACAGCCTGTAAAAGAAAGGGATCACCACTGACCACTAACAATGGATAGATGGTCCACAATGCAGCAAATCATCTGTCAGTACAATGCTGGATATCAATCAGCAGTCTACCTCCACTCTACCGTGTATAGAAGTTGCTGCCCTAGACAGTGTCTCAGCTCACTGCACGTCGGAGGGCAAGGAACACTACCATTGGAGGCTCTAAGTTGGACTGACGAGTCACAGTATACACAGTGTCTCAAACCTTTTGGGTCATATTGAAGCAGGTGATAGTGAGTCCACAACAGATTCTATTGAGATAAAGGACCAGTGGTCGGAAATGCATATTTATTGTGTTAGAGACATAACCAGCTTTCACCGCATAAAAACAACGTAGATCACACTAATTTTTCAAAGCGACGGCCACTATAGTTCAATTCTTTTATCTTGCTGGTTCGCGCATGCCCGCCCAGACGCGGAAGATTGCTGCGTTGCCAGTTGTACGCGCCAAGAGAAGCAGCGCCATAGCACAGTTCGCAAACTTACGTTTAGGGGGGAGCGCGCAGTTTATGAAGTAAAGCCACCGTGGCCGCATTAACCCTTTCGCTGCTACAGAGACGTGCTCGCCGCATTCCGCGTTGTGTGCGATTTTGTCAGCATTGCATTGCTCGCCTGTGCAGACACATGGTGTTTCGACTGCTTTGACACACTTTATCATTCGATTTCATAAAAACTATTTGGCCCAGAAATTTGATTTTTACACATCTTCTTGACTGATAACTTCCCTCCATAAATGACTTAATTTTGTTTCGATATTCAACGCAGTTATTGTGCAGCATTAGATGTAGTAAACCATTGCACGAAATTTTGAAGAGTTTTCAGAGGTAAAAGTAAATAGCGTATACTTTCCATATGATCGATTTTAGTTGCCACTAGAAATTTCAAAAAATTACATTCAAACGAATAAAATTTATGAACTAAGACACTTCGATATTGTTTTAAATAAAGAAAATATTAAGCATCGAACAAGGTTTGAACTCCAAAACTTTTTTTTTTATTTTAGTTCGTTGCAATTGTTCTTGGCGGACGTCACCTGACGCCCATTGAAGTTCATTATTGATCCATTCACTCAGTTTTTTTATTACAGAGGGCAGCTAGCCCTCTGACCGAACACGCTGCGCTGAGCTACCGTGCCGGCTGTTTTTTCTTTTTTTGTTCGGTTTCGTTCGTTGCATCTGCTCGGGGCGGACGTCGTAAGACATCTGTTTAAGTTCGTTGTTGATCGATTAACTCAGTTTTTTTTTATTACAGACGGCAGCTAACCCTCTGACCGAACACGCTGAGCTACCGTGCTGGCATGTTTTTAAACTCTCATTTTGTTCACTTCTGTTCTTGCATCTGCTCGGGGCGGACGTCGTAAGACATCCGTTTAAGTTCGTTGTTGATCGATTAACTCAGTTTTTTTTTATTACAGGGGGCAGCTAATCCTCTGACCAAACATGCTGAGCTACCGTGCCGGCATATATTGTTTTAAATAAAGAAAATATTAAGCATCGAACAAGGTTTGAACTCTAAACCTTTGGCTCAGCAGCCATACAATTTATCCATTACGCTAACGTAGCTAGTCATGTAATTCTTCCCCCGGAGGACTTTGAAACGTCACGCAAAATACCGACAAACACTGTTGTTATGACTATGAATTACTCACGTTTCGTCGAAGTACAATAGGAAATAACAATTACCGCTGTTCTTTATTGTGAAAAACCGGTTAGTGAGAATGATACAAACACCTTTCCTTGCTATCGCCTGAATTAGGAAGCTTATTGCTTGTTTGGTTTAATTAATAGAACATGAAGCAATTGGTCTAAAGAATGCTTTTTCCAAACTTTCTATAAAAGAAAGTCCGCTATCAAGACATGCTTTTGTTTAATTACTTTATTTATGACTGAACGATTCTAAAACTGAAGACACTCGTCCGTGCTCTGCACTGCAGTCGAGCTCTGGCAACGTCATTCTCTGTTTATTGGTTGACTGTGTTTTGTGACGTCAAATGCGCAGAACGAACCGAAACTCGGCCGCCGTCATAAATGACGCGCACTTTTTAGTCTCAAACCATGTATTGCAACAGCACGTGCAGTTCTGCGTCACTCCAGCAAAGATCCCGGAACAGGCAGGGAGTGATAAACAGCGTACATCCCTGACCACCAAACAGACATACTGTACATGTCTTAGCTCATAGCATGTGTGTCATGTGACGATCGCATGCATTGCACCGGCGCATCAACCTGTGTTGTATGCATATCACCATCCCCAGTGTCAGTTGTACATTGCATCAGATAGTTTGTGATGTGTCCGTGCTGACGTATATTACTGTGTACAGTGCATGACGTGTATTCAAAGATGGAATGTTACAGGTCAAGAGAATTGACACAAATGCACTTAACGTATGTAGAGCCCGTAAGGCAGGACGAATGTACAGAGAACTGTTTCCCAACAGGCAGCGTTCTAATTGGAAGAATTTTTCTCTGTGAATACCAACTTCTGAGAGACGAGGTCGTTCACGCCACAGAGAGATCGCCAAGGTTCCACCCAAAGACATGTCCGAATACCGAGACTGTAAAAAAATGATGTTAGATCGTGTGGCCGACCACCCAACATTAAGCACCCATCAACTTGCTCATGAAATGGACGCTTTGAGGGATACAGTGTGAGAGTACTGGTGGAACAGGTATTACACCTCTGCCATAAAGAGCATGTGCATCCACTGGGACCAATGGATTTTGAGCCCCGCTTCCAAGACCCTGCTTGCTAGGCTCCATGAACAATTACTATGAGCTACATCGTTGTTATGTAGTGTACACTGCGTATGTCCATAACAGAATAAATTTGCATTTCTGACGATTGATTCCCTATCTCAATGTTATCAGTTGTGGATTCACTACCACCTTTTCCAGTTTGATTCAAAAGGTTTGAGACACCCTGTATTTGGGCACAAGCTGACCACAGGGAGTACGAGTATGTAGAAAATCAGATGAGGTGATGCCTCTAGCTTACCAACGTGACGTCGTCCATGCAGATGGTGAAAGTATTCTCGTGTGGGGGATGTTTGTGTGTGATGAAATGGGGTCCCTCATAAGCACATTGAACAAAAATTAGTCCCCTTCCAGGAGACACCACGCTTATACCATGTAGCGCCCCCTCTAATCTTGATAATCATGACAATTCCACAAGGAAGAAAGTCGAAGAAAGTCCGGAAGTCTCTTCAGGTATGCTGTGTCCAGTTGAAGCCTCCCACTGATGATTAGATCCCATTCATGTACCACATTGGGGGGATGCTGAATGGTACATTTCACACACTGTTCCAAATAGTCCCAAACATTTTCCATGGGATTAAGATCCATTGATTTAGCTGGCCACTAGACATGTGATAGGGTTCTTGTGTGTTCGTCAAACGGAAAATGTATGCCTGCATCTGTGAGATGACACGTGTTGCCATCTTGGAAGATGGGAGTGTCCACTGTTCACTCACCGTGAAGACGTAGAAGAAAGGGAAACAAGTGGTCACTGAGAACGTTGAAAATATTCATGTTGGAGTGGATCCAAGTCATGGTACGAAAAACATCCCCAAAACATCACAGAAGCACCTCCCACCCGAATTATACTTTCCACATATTTGGTTTAAACTCCATATTGGTGCCGGCCGGGGTGGGCGAGCGGTTCTAGACGCTACAGTCTGGAACAGCGCGACCGCTACGGTCGCAGGTTCGAATCCTGCCTCGGGCATAGATGTGTGTGATGTCCTTAGGTTAGTTAGGTTTAAGTAGTTCTAAGTTCTAGGGGACTGATGACCTCAGAAGTTAAGTCCCATAGTGCTCAGAGCCATTTTTTTCTATATTGGTCCGTCAGCAAGGGTGTGTCAACTGGAAAGAAGAGGGGGGGGGGGCGATCAGAGGGGTCACTAACTAACTTCAATTACTGGGAAGAGGGGGAGGGGGCAAAGAGGAATTCTGGCCATCCTCCCACCCCCCTCCAAACAGTTCATTTACAGCTTTACAGCACATGGTTTACAGACAGACCCAATGCTAAAAATTATGCTGCATGTCAAAAACAGGCAATTAGCATACTGACTGATAACAGTTTCTGCATCATTACTTAATCAAACTGTCGTATCCTTGAAGCTACTGTATGTCAGACAATGTTTAACAACCCATAACTCCAACCACACTCTATACTGTGCTGTCATAAGTTGTGCATTTCCAGCAAAATACTAAAAGCTTGTTCTCAACAGATAAGTAAGATTCTCAGCCACCTGTGTAATAGCTCTCTGGAACAGGGCATTTTCCCTGATAGACTGAAATATGCTATTGTTATACCTTTGCATAAAAAGGGGGATAGATCTGATGTCAACAATTACCGTCCAATCTCCCTTCTAACAGCTTTATCCAAAATTTTTGAGAAAGTAATGTATTCAAGAGTAGCTTCACATATCTGTAAAAATGAAGTACTAACAAAATGTCAGTTTGGTTTCCAGAAAGGTTTTTCAACAGAAAATGCCACATATGCTTTCACCAGTCAAATTTTGAATGATCTGAATAACCGAACACCTCCCATTGGGATTTTTTGTGATCTCTCAAAGGCTTTTGATTGTGTAAATCATGAAATTCTGCTAGACAAGCTCAAGTATTGTGGCATGAGTGGGACAGTGCGCAAATGGTTTAATTCGTACCTAACTGGAAGAGTGCAGAAAGTTGAAATAAGTAGTTCTCGTAACATGCAAAGATCAGCACATTCCTCAAACTGGGGAACTATCAAGAATGGGGTTCCACAAGGGTCAGTCTTGGGTCCTTTGTTGTTCTTATTATATATTAATGACTTGCCATTCTATATTCATGAAGAGGCAAAGTTAGTTCTCTTTGCTGATGATACAAGTATAGTAATCACACCTGAGAAACAAGAATTAACTCATGAAATTGTCAATACTGTCTTTCAGAAAATTACTAAGTGGTTCCTTGTAAACGGACTCTCACTGAATTTTGATAAGACACAGTACATACAGTTCCGTACAGTGAATGGTATGACGCCATTAATAAATATAGACCTTAATCAGAAGCATATAGCTAAGGTAGAATATTCCAAATTTTTAGGTATGTCCATTGATGAGAGATTAAATTGGAAGAAACACATTGATGATCTGCTGAAACGTTTGAGTTCAGCTACTTATGCAATAAGGGTCATTGCAAATTTTGGTGATAAGCATCTTAGTAAATTAGCTTACTACGCCTATTTTCACTCATTGCTTTCATATGGCATCATATTTTGGGGTAATTCATCACTGAGGAATAAAGTATTTATTGCACAGAAGCGTGTAATCAGAATAATAGCTGGAGTCCACCCAAGATCATCCTGCAGACATTTATTTAAGGATCTAGGGATATTCACAGTAGCTTCTCAGTATATATACTCTCTTATGAAATTTGTTATTAACAACCAAACCCAATTCAAAAGTAATAGCAGTGTGCATAACTACAATACTAGGAGAAAGGACGATCTTCACTATTCAAGATTAAATCTAACTTTGGCACAGAAAGGGGTGAATTATACTGGCACTAAAGTCTTTGGTCACTTACCAAATAGTATCAAAAGTCTGACAGATAACCAACAAGTATTTAAGAAGAAATTAAAAGAATTTCTGAATGACAACTCCTTCTACTCCACAGAGGAATTTTTAGATATAAATTAAGAAAAAAAATATTAAAAAAATAAAAAATAAAAATAAAAAAACACAAAAAAAATAAAGTTGTTATATTAACTTAAGTATGTTGTTAAATTAACCTAATTATGTCATGTATTGGAAAATTCGACTCGTTCCACATCATTACGAAATATCGTATTCATGATCCATGGAACTAGTGTTAATCTAATCTAATCTAATCTGTGAAGGGATGGAAGATCTTCTAAGTCGTAATGATTTGTGTCTTATCCGTGCTGACGCTACGAGGAAAAGAGCGAGGGTGCTCTCAGCTATGACTGCCTTAGGTCTATCCACATAGCGAGCAATAGAAGACCACAGAAAGAAACGGCTTTTTTTTAAAAAGAAGGGTTCTGTAACTAGAAAAAAGTACAGAAAAATTCAAAATAAAAAACGAGCAGAGTCTCTTTTATCGAGTGTCTGAATTATTCAGCAACGTGAAAGCAGCACGCCTGCGATCGGCCCAGTCACGTGGCATTTGCTGGCCGTTCAGAAGAAAGCTACAACCGCTTTACTAGTGACCATCAGTTCACTCAGGTTCCGGATCGAACAAGAAACACAGCTCTCAGTGAGAGGAATGACGATGTACCAAAACTAAAGATCCGGCTGAAGTGTTGTGACACTTGTATGATGCTAACGACACAAAACGAAATACAGGAAATTATGGCTTACGCGATCCAGTAAGGCATTGTGCAACTAATAAAAACATTTCTATTTTCCACAATAATGGTAGAATCAACGACGGAAGTTTCTCACCACGAGCAGATGACTCCTGTTTTATGAAGGACAATCTAAAAGTTTGCCTTTGAGGGCGTTGCTGCAGCGTGTAATCAGCATAGCGTGATTCCCATGCGGGTTGTTAAATTATGATCACAGCCCACCACCACATTGGATGCCTCCTGGTGGCGCTGCGGGCACGTGACGTGGTAACCAAAGTACATGGTGTGCCATTTCTCTGGCGCTTTGCGTATCCGGCACTATCGATAGCGACCTGTATTTCTGTTTCCGTCTGGTTCAGCCTGCGCAGGCGCTGAGGCAGCTGCTGCCCTCTGGAGCGTTTTTCGCGGGGGGCCGCGCGCGCTCGGCTCGGCAGTTGGATTCGCACCGAGCTGGTGGTATGTCGCCTTCCGCCCCGGCACGGAGGTGTGGTCTCGTTGTTGGCGGGCCTCGTTGATTTGGGCACTGGGCAGTGTGGCGTGTTGATGATGTGGTGTAGTGGACAACTGATGGATTCTCGCACGGGATCGCTCGAGGTTCCCAGCCTCTGAAAAGGGTGCCACGTTATCGCTTGGTTTTCCGCACCCAGGAGTGGTAAGGACTGCAGGGCAGGTATTCTGTGTGTTTGCTCTATCCGGTCTGCGTGGCGGGGTTCGTTTCACCTTACTTCACCTTACGTCAGCTGTTGTTTATATTTTCTGTGTGATTCCGTTTTAGCCGGAGTCTGGGTGTCGAGTTTTCTGCTGGTGTGCACCCGGTCGTCGCCCCTGTTTTCCCGCCCGGGGGGCAGCCGTATCTGTTGGTGGGAATTATTTAGCAGTGTGTGTTTTGCGTGGACCCGGTGTGCTCACGCGCCCTGATTCTGAGTTGGAATTACGGTGGTCACGCTGGCTCGGTTGCTGGAGTGTGTGTTATTACTTTTCTGGCTTGCAGGGGACTGTGCGTGCGCCTGTTCCGTTGTGATGTTGCTGCAGTCTGATATTTTTGTGTGTGCTTGTTAAGTTGCTAGCAATTGCTTTTAGCCATGTGTTTACTTATTTCATTTAAATTGCTGGGCATTGTCATTTGTCTGTTCTTTTACCTTTATTTAGTTGTAGTGTCAATTAAGCCTAAGACAATGTCCAAGATGCTAGCAATTGATTTTAGCCTCGTGTGTACTTAATCCTATTTAAATTCTTTGGCATTGGCATTTGCTTGTTCTTTTACTCTTATTTATTTGTTGTGCCAGTTAGCCCTAAGATGATGTCAGACCTTGGTACTTTATTTTGGCTACTAGCGCTCAGGTGCAATATTGGAGGGGCTATCCCGGATTGGTCATTAATTGAGAGCTTTTTTATACTGTATTTTTAGTAGTAGGTTTGGCAAGTGCACTTGTGTAGGGTATTTATTGTGTTTACTCCTGCCCCCCCTTCTTACTCCTTCATTTAAACTGATTTTGGCAAGATGCTAGGTGGCCTGTGTTATTACGTATGTAAGTTTGCCCGCTGCTGTAGTCATAACATTTGACCGGCAAGTGGTCCATGTTGGCGAAAGTTTGAATGTGTTTTGCGCTGTTGATGTTGGGCCTTGCCGTACGTATATTTAGTCATGTATGTGTTGTTGTGTTAAGGATTTTAGGGCATTTTTAATTAAGATACCTGTTAAAATTTTATCACTCTTTTAAAGAAGGTATAGGAAGGAGTAACTTCAACTGAAAATTTAATTCTAAATTATATATTTGTGCTTCACATTTAAAAATTTAACTGTATTAGGTGAAAGTATGTAGTTTAATGCACAACGATTATTTGTTAATGTATCAAATTCTAAACAGTTTTGAAGTTTCTGTTTACCTGTGGTATGTAACATGTTTATTACCTCATATTGTAAGCAACTTGATTTGTTTGTGTCACTCTCATTTTTAAGCAACAGTGTAATTTATTATAATTCATTAATTGTTTTGGGGAAATAAATCTTGAATTGTATGTCCCCTTTTCATTTTCATTAACCGAATCCCATCCAAATCGTCCGCTCACATGGGCAGGATATCACCCTAGACAAGATGTAGGCTGCAAATGGAGAAATCCATTGAGATAAGCGACTTTGACAAAGGGCAGATTATTATTACGCAGAACCTGTAAATTAGTGTCTCGAAAATGGCGAAGCTGGTCGATCGTGTTCACGTGCTATTGTCGTGAGCATCTGCTGAAAGAGGTGAGAGGTGCATTCAAGTTCTAAGGCCTCCGATTTTTTTTCTCCAGACTGGAAAGAGATAGAAACATGCGCATTGTTTTAAAATGAGGCCACGTTCATTGTCAATACACCCCAGAGATGGCAGCACCGTACGGCAGATGGAAATTTACTGCCAGCGGCGAGAATGAGAACTGTTTTAAATACTTAAAATGACGACGTTTTCCTTACTTGAACAGCGTGCAATCATTCGTTTTCTGAATTTGCATGGTGTGAAACCAATTGAAATTCAACAGTTGAAGGAGACATGTGTTGATGGAGTTATGGATGTGTCGAAAGTGTGTTCGTGGGTGCGACAGTTTAATGAAGGCAGAGCATCATGTGACAAGAAACCGAAACAACCTCGGGCTCACACAAGCCGGTCTGATGACACGATTGAGAAAGTGGAGAGAATTGTTTTGGGGGATCGCCAAATGACTGTTGAACAGATCGCCTCCAGAGTTGGCATTTCTGTGGGTTCTGTGCACACAATCCTGCATGACGACCTGAAAATGCGAAAAGTGTCATCCTGGTGGGTGCCACGAATGCTGACGGACGACCACATGGCTGCCCATGTGCCATGTTGCCAAGCAATGTTGACGCGCAACGAAAGCATGAATGGGACTTTTTTTCGTCGGTTGTGACAATGGATGAGACGTGGATGCCATTTTTCAATCCGGAAACAAAGCGCCAGTCAGCTCAATGGAAGCACACAGATTCACCACCACCAAAAAAATTTCGGGTAACCGCCAGTGCTGAAAAAATGATGGTGTCCATGTTCTGGGACAGCGAGGGCGTAATCCTTACCCATTGCGTTCCAAAGGGCACTACGGTAACAGGTGCATCCTACGAAAATGTTTTGAAGAACAAATACCTTCCTGCACTGCAACAAAACCGTCCGGGATGGGCTGCGCGTGTGCTGTTTCACCAAGACAATGCAGCTGCACATCGAGCTAACGTTACGCAACAGTTTCTTCGTGATAACAACTTTGAAGTGATTCCTCATGCTCCCTACTCACCTGACCTGGCTCCTAGTGACTTTTGGCTTTTTCCAACAATGAAAGACACTCTCCGTGGCCGCACATTCACCAGCCGTGCTGCTATTGCCTCAGCGATTTTCCAGTGGTCAAAACAGACTCCTAAAGAAGCCTTCGCCGTTGCCATGTAATCATGGCGTCAGCGTTGTGAAAAATGTGTACGTCTGCAGGGCGATTACGTCGAGAAGTAACGCCAGTTTCATCGATTTCGGGTGAGTAGTTAATTAGAAAAAAAATCGGAGGCCTTAGAACTTGAATGCACCTCGTAGGACATAGAAGCTACCATTAGGCGTTAAATGGCTGGACGTTCATGACTCTTCACAGAAAATCGGGATCGGAGGCATGTCTGCTCTGTAGAGTAGGACAGATGGTGATCTGTGGCTTCTCTGTCGAAAGAACATAATACTGGTGCACGCACAAGTGTTTCAGAGCAGACTGTTCATCGTATATTGTTGAACGTGGAATTCCACAGTAGACCACCCCTCCGTGTTCACATGTTGACCCAACAACATCGTCAATTACGATTGCATTGGGCACGGGACAGTATTTGACCGTCTATCAGCGGAAACGTCTCGGCTTTTCGGGTGAATCAAATTTTTGCTATACTAGGTCGATGGTCGTCTCCACAAACGCCGTCATCGAAGTGAACGAGGGCTTGAACCGAGCAGCACACCACGGACACAGGCTGCTTGGAGTAGTTATTTATTTCAAGTTTCTGCTGACAGTCACTTTTTATTTTATGCTTAATCTAACATAATGCAACGCGTTTCAAACATGTTTTGTTCATCTTCAGGCGTTTATACATACATACATACATACATAGAGAAATGTTACTTAAAAATAAATAGTCTTAAACTAGATTAATCTAGAACACTTTGTCCATTGTTTTTTACTGTAGCTGCTGGTGTGGCCATTACACCAGTAATGCGAGTGAAGCAGCAAGATTATGAAATTGTAAGTGATCAACTGTCATATAAAAGCCTTTCACACTATTTTCGTAACACATAACTGATGCAAATCTATCTGCATCCTATACAGGCTGTGATATACATAATCAACCACAAGGAAGAAAACCAGCAGAAGACATCACTGATTTCGATTTATAGTCATACACTGCCCCCCTCTTTCCACCCAAATGCCACACCAGCAGCTACAGTAAAAAAACTGTTCTAGATTAATCTAATTTAAGACTGTTTATTTTTAAGTAACATTTGTCTATGTATGTATGTACGTATAAACGCCTGAAGATGAACAAAACACTTTCGAAGAGCGTTGCATTATGTTAGATTAAGCATAAAATAAAAAGTGACTGTTAGCAGAAACTTGAAATAAATAATTATCCCACACAGTCACGGTTCACAAACATAGCCACTACGGCTGAAAATAATTATGCTCGGAGTAGTATTATGCTAAGGGAGACATTCTCCTGCGCTTGCATGGGATCTGTGGTAGTAATCGAAGACACCGTGCCACCTGCATCCCTTCATGCTTGATGTCTTCCCCGACGGCGATGTCATCTTTCAGCAGTATAATTGTCCGTGTCTCGGAGACATAACCGTGCTACAATGGTCGGAGGAAAATTACAGTGAACTCAGTTTGGTGTCTCGGCGAACAAATCGCCTGGTGTAAATCCTATGGAACTCATCTGGGTCTCTACCGGGTCCCATCAGCGCGTGCACAGACCAGCGGCCCGTTATTTACGCGAATTACATGACCTGTGCGTAGATATCTAGTGCCACATACGAGGGTCACTCCGAAAGATATGCACACTATTTTTTTAAATCCATCTTTTATTCTACATGTCTGAAAGTTTTACAGTGTGTAGATACATCCTTTAGGAACAATATTTTCATTTCTCCATATAATTTCCATCCCTCTCAACTGCCTTGCGCCATCTTGGAACCAGCGCCTGTATACCCGCACAGTAAAATTCTGGACAAGCCTGTTGGAGCCACTGTTTGGCACCGTGCACAAGGGAGTCATCATCTTCAAACCTTGTTCCACGAAGAGAGTCTTTCAGTTTCCCAAAGAGATGATAGTCACATGGAGCCAGGTCAGAACTGTAAGGCGGGTGTTTCAGTGTTGTCCATCCGAGTTTTGTGATCGCTTCCATGGCTTTTTGACTGACATGTGGCCGTGCATTGTCGTGCAACAGCAAAATATCCTGCTTTTGCCGATGTGGTCGAACACGACTCGGTCGAGCTTCAAGTTTCTTCAGTGTCGTCACATATGCAACAGAATTTATGGTGGTTCCACTTGGCATGATGTCCAGAAACAAGAGTCCTGCGGAATCGAAAAACACTGTAGCCATAACTTTTCCAGAAGAAGGTGTGGTTTGAATTTTTTTTCTTGGGTCAATTTGCATGATGCCACTCCATTGATTGCCTCTTCGTCTGTGGTGAAAAATGATGCAGCCATGTTTCATCACCTGTCACAATTCTTCCAAGAAATTTATCTCCACCATTCTCGTACTGTTCCAAAAGTTCGCTGCATACCGTTTTTCTTGTTTCTTTGTGAGCCACTGTCAACATCCTGGGAATCCACCTAGCACAAACCTTTTTTAACGCCAACACTTTCAGTATTCTGCAAACACTTCCTTCCCCTATCCCAACATAGCGTGACAATTCGTTCACTGTGATGCGTCTGTCAGCAGTCACCAATTCGTTAACTCTCTGCACATTGTCTGGAGTGTGTGCAGTACGGGGCTTGCTGCTGCGAGGACAATCCTCAAGATTGCTGTGCCCGCTCTCATCACGTAACCTGCTTGCCCACTGACTAACTGTACTGCGATCGACAGCAGCATCTCCATACACCTCTTTCAACCTCTTGTGGATGTTTCCCACTGTCTCGTTTTCACAGCACAGGAATTCTATGACAGCACGTTGCTTCTGACGAACGTCAAGTGTAGCAGCCATCTTGAAGACATGCTGTGACGGCGCCACTCACGGGAACAGGTTGAACTAAGTTTGAAAACAAGCGGGAAGGATGTATCTACACACTGTGTGCATCTCTTTTGGAGTGACCCTCGTATCTCCACAAACGCACTGACAAACAGTCAGATGCCTGATACGCAGAATCAGCGATGTATTTCGTTCCAAAGACTGGCATAAAAGCTGTTGACCAGGTGGTCATAACGTTTTGGCTCATCAGTGTTTATGCATCAGCATGTAGACAAGGGATCAGTGCAGCATTAGCGTCTTTCAGGCCGGCCATTGTGGCCGAGCGGCCTTAGGCGCTAAAGTCGAGAACCATGCTGCTGCTACGATAGCAGGTTCGAATCCTGCCTCGGGCATGGATGTGTGTGTTGTCCTTAGGTTAGTTAGGTTTAAGCAGTTCTACGTCTGGGGTACTGAAGACCTCAGATGTTAAGTCCCACAGTGCTTAGAGCCATTTGAAGCATTTGAACGTCTTTCGGGCGTGCATGCGACGAATGCAGAAACGTGAACTGTGGAACCGTTATTGTCAAATACGTCCAAACAGGACCAACGTGCTGTTATTTCTATCTTGGCTGCCGAAGGCAAACACCGGTAGACATCTGTTGGAGGATTAAGAATGGGTTTGGGGCAGCATGTCTGTAGAAAACCACCCTTGTGGAATGGTGCGCCAAGTTCCGTGCGGCTTCATGATAACGCACGTTCCCTTATCACAGATGTTATAACGCAAAAATTACGCCAACTAGAGTGGGAGACACTCGAGAAATCGCCCTATGGTCTTGATCTCTCCCCACGCAATTATCACGCCTTCGGTCCCTTAGAAAAGGCCTTGATGGGTCGACGACCAATGTCGGACGAGGCCATGCAACAAGCAAGCAAGGGAATGGACACAGCGTTTTTCCAAACGAACATCTTCAGCCTGGTTCGTCGGCGGGATGATTGCCTCAGTGCTCTTGGCGATTTTGCTCTATTGGAATTCAGATTCTGAATTGGACAGCCTTCGAATGGAAACTTTTTGATTGCCCCTTATGTGTCGCGTCAATCCTGAGATATTCGAAATAAAAGACCTTTTTCTGGTTTTATACAGTCCGCAGGACTGCGGCGCACAAACGCTGGGAACTACCATTAAAGATATTTTTCTAAGATTCACATTAGAAATGAAGATTCTACGCATCCATCGATTTGATGGTGCAGCTAGTATGATTTGGCGGAACGATCGTGTGAAGGAAATACTTCTAAAAGACCAGCCATTTCACCTGTTGCTGTAGGTACTTTTGGGTTGGTTGCAGTACTCGTGTCATCTGCGAAGAAACTAATTCTGCTCGTTTTATATTACATGGAAGATCGTCAACATATATAAAACAATAGTGGATGTAAGACTGATCCTTGTGGAACCGTGATTTCTCCACAGTCCAAGTAATCCTCCCCACTTACAAAGGCTGGATTATCAAGTGCAACTTCTTACATTCTTTTGATTAGATATGATATTACCCTGTAGTTGGCTGTTCCACTAGTTCCACAAGACCTCATAGGATGATCCTCACAGTCAAATGATTTCGATAGGTTACAGAAAATACCAACCAGTGCTTGTTTCTCATTTAATACGAGGGTTGGAACTTAAATAGTGGCAACTATTTATTCACATTGGATATAAAAGAGTTACATGTTTGCACCTGTTACTGTCCTTCAATGTAGTCACCAGCGTTGTGCAGAACCCGTTGCCAGCGATGTGGAAGGCGTAGTATACCGTTAACAGAGCCTGTTCTGTTGATGGTGCGAATGGAGCGGTCTACTGCCTGTCGAATCTCTGTAGCAGTTCTGAAGCGAATGCCACGAAGTGGTTCCTTCATCTTCGGAATCAAATCAAAGTGACAAGGAGTATGGTGGATGGTACAGTACTTCCCAGTCCCATCGACCGAACAGAGCAGCCACAGCTTGCGCTTATGCGCCCGCGCATTGTCGTGCAAAATGATGGGTGGGTTGCGCAGAAAGTGTCGCCGCTTCTTTCGCAAAGCATTATGGGCCGCCGTGAAAGTCGAAAGAGCGTCGGAGCCCCAGTATTGTGAAGGTTATGGTGATTCTCGTATACGAGTGTGATGGTGTTATCCTAACGCATTACATTCCTCCACAGCAGACCATCAATGCAGAGTATTACTGTTCGTTTTTTGGAGCATCACCTGCGAGCAGCTCTGCGACGCTTTCCGCGTAACCCACCAATCATTTTGCACAATAATGCGCCGGTGCATACAGCGCAAGCTGAGGCTGCTCTGTTCGGTCGATGGGATATAGTTAAGTCAGAGACAGGTAGGATCAAAAGTGAGGAGGAACAAATAGCTCTAAAAATAAATGAAACCCTGGTAACAAACGCATGTTGTGTTGCAAACCATTCAAACAAGTATTTTGTCTCTGTTACTGATAGCATGGGGTTGTCAGGTTCAGTATATAATGCAATAGAATTTCTGAGACCAGTGCACACAAGCAATCTCATTAAAATGGAACTGACACTTACTTCACCCAAAGAAATAGAATCCATCATAAAGTCCTTGAAATCAAAGCATTCTAGTGGTTATGATAGCATATCAACAAAGTTAATAAAAGAGTGTTCATGTGAGCTTAGTCATATCTTAAGTTATTTGTGTAATCAATCACTTGTCACAGGAACATTCCCAGACTGGCTTAAATATGCTGAAGTTATACCTCTCCACAAGAAAGAGGACAAAGAAATGCTGTCAAATTACCGACCGATCTCACTTTTGCCAGCTTTTTCAAAAATCTTTGAAAAGGTTATGTTCAAGCATCTACTTAAGCACCTTAGTGAAAACAACATACTGTCAAAATCACAGTTTGGGTTTCTTAAGGGTTCTGATATTGAGCAAGCTATTTACACTTACAGCGAAAATGTCCTTAATTCATTTCACAACAAATTAGAGGCAACTGGCATATTCTGTGACCTGTCAAAGGCGTTTGACCGTGTGAATCACAGAATTCTTTTAAGTAAATTAAAATATTATGGCGTCACTGGTAGTGCTGCAAAGTGGTTTCAGTCATATCTTACTAATAGAAAACAAAGGGTGTCATTACATAACACTTCAGCAGTAGGCAATCAGGCATCATCTGACTGGGAAGAAATTACATGTGGTGTTCCCCAAGGTTCCATACTAGGTCCATTGCTGTTTCTTGTGTATATTAATGACCTGTCATCTGTTGCATTACCAGATGCCAAGTTTGTCTTATTTGCAGATGATACAAACATTGCAATAAATAGTAAATCAAATATAAATTTAGAAAGGGTAGCTAATCAAATTTTTACTGACATTAATAAGTGGTTCATAGCCAATTCACTGTAATTAAACTTTGAAAAGACCCACTATATGCAGTTCAGAACTTCCAAGAGATTTCCTTCTGGTGTGTGTATAAAATATGATGACATGGAAATAGGAGAAGTTGAGAGTGTAAACTTCTTGGGATTACAACTTGACAGTAAGTACAGTTGAGAGCAATATACTAACGAACTGCTAAAGCGCCTAAACAAGTCAGTGTTTTCAATGCTAATGATGTCAGACATAGGAGACATAAATATAAAAAAAAACTGGCATATTTTGCTCATTTTCACTCCATTATGTCATATGGTATCATATTTGGGGGTAACTCCACAAACAGGGAAAAAAGTTTTAGAAGTACAGAAGTGTATAATAAGAGTAATGAGTAGTGTAAATCCAAGAACATCATGTCGAAACCTATTCAAAGAATTGGGCATATTAACCACAGCTTCTCAGTATATTTATTCCTTAATGATGTTTGTTGTAAATAATACATCTCTTTTTCCAACTAACTGCTTAGTACATAGTATCAATACTAGGAATAAAACAATATACATAAATATTTAAAATCACTTGCTCTTGCTCAGAAAGGAGTCCAGTATTCAGCAACACATATTTTCAATAAGTTACCAGCAATCATTAAGAGTTGAGTTTGAGAAAAGGCACAATTTGAACATAATTTAAAAGAATTTTTGGCGGCCAACTCCTTCTATTCCATCCATGAGTTTCTCAACAAGTGCAGTAGACCATTTTAATGAAAATATGTTATACTTTAATTTTTGACAATACTTGGTTGTAACAGCCAAGTAACTACCTACTGTGTGAATGATGGATGTATGGAAAGCAGATGTAAGTCTTAACTCTGTAAATAGTGGAAGTTTAATTTTAAATCTTGTACATAATCTGACTGTTGTTAACTGAGGATCACTGAAATGAGTAATTTATTTTAATTTTTGACAATACTTGGTTGTAATAGCCAAGAAACTAGCAAAGATCTGAATAATGGATTTAATGAAAGCAGATGTAAGTATTAAACTTGTAAATATTAGAAGTTTAAATTTAATCCATGTTCATAATTTTACTGTTTATCGACTGAGGATCATTAAAATTAATGAAACTCAAGTTTTTCTAATTACATCTACATCTACATCTACATCTATACTCCGCGAGCCACCTTACGGTATGTGGCGGAGGGTACTTATTGTACCACTATCTGATCCCCCCTTCCCTGTTCCATTCACGAATTGTGCGTGGGAAGAACGACTGCTTGTAAGTCTCCGTATTTGCTCTAATTTCTCGGATCTTTTCGTTGTGATCATTACGCGAGATATATGTGGGCGGTAGTAATATGTTGCCCATCTCTTCCCGGAATGTGCTCTCTCGTAATTTCGATAATAAACCTCTCCGTATTGCGTAACGCCTTTCTTGAAGTGTCCGCCACTGGAGCTTGTTCAGCATCTCCGTAACGCTCTCGCGCTGACTAAATGTCCCCATGACGAATCGCGCTGCTTTTCGCTGGATCATGTCTATCTCTTCTATTAATCCAACCTGGTAAGGGTCCCATACTGATGAGCAATACTCGAGAATCGGACGAACAAGCGTTTTGTAAGCTACTTCTTTCGTCGATGAGTCACATTTTCTTAGAATTCTTCCTATGAATCTCAACCTGGCGCCTGCTTTTCCCACTATTTGTTTTATGTGATCATTCCACTTCAGATCGCTCCGGATAGTAACTCCTAAGTATTTTACGGTCGTTACTGCGTCCAATGATTTACCACCTATGGCATAATCGTACTGGAATGGATTTCTGCCCCTATGTATGCGCATTATATTACATTTTTGTAATGTGTTTATCTGGCATGTTCCACACCCAGGAGGATTCCCTCTTTTATGGGTCTATGGAATGAATAATTAATCTAATCCAATCTAATCTGAAGTACTGTACCATCCACCATACTCCCCGGACTTAAGTCCTTGTCACGTTGATTTGATTCCGAAAATGAAGGAACCACTTCGTCGCATTCGATTCAGAACTGTTCCAGATATTCGACAGGCAGTAGACCGCTCCATACGCACCATCATCAGAACAGGCTCTGCTGACGGAATACTACGCCTTCCACATCGCTGGCAACGGGTTCTGCAAAACGCTGGTGACTACTTTGAAGGACAGTAACAGGTGCAAACATGTAACTCTTTTATATCCGTTGTGAATAAATAGTTGCCACTATTTGTGTTCCAACCCACGTACTTATAAAATCGGTGACTATTCGTATAAATGGTGGTATGTCTAAGTCAGTTGTTCATGAGTGTGTTTGAGTGTAGTCCGTATGGGAAGCTGTTGCTGTTGGCGTTGCTTTTAGCCGACGTAAGAAGGCAGTTCCCGCTCAGGCTGTTGACTTACCTCGTCGTCCACAGCAGATGTAGCAGATTGTGATGCACGTGACACAGATGAAAGCTATGACGGCTACCAGTGCCACCACCATCCACGCCAGACCCCACTGTCTGCAAACACGAAAACAGTGCTCTATGTATTACAGTGTCCAGGGTCTACGTTGTGCAGTATCATTCAAAGAAATATTTAGAGCAAAAGAAGAACAATGCACATCGGATGCTTTGCATGGTACTGGGACCAGTCACTTTCTAATGCTTTTCTGAAACACCTCCATGTTTCCAGTAGGCAGGTCACCTTATTTTTTTATAACACATGCTAGGACAGTGGCGCCGGTAGTACACTCCTGGAAATTGAAATAAGAACACCGTGAATTCATTGTTCCAGGAAGGGGAAACTTTATTGACACATTCCTGGGGTCAGATACATCACATGATCACACTGACAGAACCACAGGCACATAGACACAGGCAACAGAGCATGCACAATGTCGGCACTAGTACAGTGTATATCCACCTTTCGCAGCAATGCAGGCTGCTATTCTCCCATGGAGACGATCGTAGAGATGCTGGATGTAGTCCTGTGGAACGGCTTGCCATGCCATTTCCACCTGGCGCCTAAGTTGTACCAGCGTTCGTGCTGGACGTGCAGACCACGTGAGACGACGCTTCATCCAGTCCCAAACATGCTCAATGGGGGACAGATCCGGAGATCTGGCTGGCCAGGGTAGTTGACGTACACCTTCTAGAGCACGTTGGGTGGCACGGGATACATGCGGACGTGCATTGTCCTGTTGGAACAGCAAGTTCCCTTGCCGGTCTAGGAATGGTAGAACGATGGGTTCGATGACGGTTTGGATGTACCGTGCACTATTCAGTGTCCCCTCGACGATCACCAGTGGTGTACGGCCAGTGTAGGAGATCGCTCCCCACACCATGATGCCGGGTGTTGGCCCTGTGTGCCTCGGTCGTATGCAGTCCTGATTGTGGCGCTCACCTGCACGGCGCCAAACACGCATACGACCATCATTGGCACCAAGGCAGAAGCGACTCTCATCGCTGAAGACGACACGTCTCCATTCGTCCCTCCATTCACGCCTGTCGCGACACCACTGGAGGCAGGCTGCACGATGTTGGGGCGTGAGCGGAAGACGGCCTAACGGTGTGCGGGACCGTAGCCCAGCTTCATGGAGACGGTTGGGAATGGTCCTCGCCGATACCCCAGGAGCAACAGTGTCCCTAATTTGCTGGGAAGTGGCGGTGCGGTCCCCTACGGCACTGCGTAGGATCCTACGGTCTTGGCGTGCATCCGTGCGTCGCTGCGGTCCGGTCCCAGGTCGACGGGCACGTGCACCTTCCGCCGACCACTGGCGACAACATCGATGTACTGTGGAGACCTCACGCCCCACGTGTTGAGCAATTCGGCGGTACGTCCACCCGGCCTCCCGCATGCCCACTATACGCCCTAGCTCAAAGTCCGTCAACTGCACATACGGTTCACGTCCACGCTGTCGCGGCATGCTACCAGTGTTAAAGACTGCGATGGAGCTCCGTATGCCACGGCAAACTGGCTGACACTGACGGCGGCGGTGCACAAATGCTGCGCAGCTAGCGCCATTCGACGGCCAACACCGCGGTTCCTGGTGTGTCCGCTGTGCCGTGCGTGTGATCATTGCTTGTACAGCCCTCTCGCAGTGTCCGGAGCAAGTATGGTGGATCTGACACACCGGTGTCAATGTGTTCTTTTTTCCATTTCCAGGAGTGTAGTAGTTGGAATGCATTTAGGTTCCACCGTTCTAGGCACATAAATATATTTCAGGTTGAAACTTCCTGGAAGATTAAAACTATGTGCTGGACCGAGACTCGAACTCGGGACCTTTGCCCCCAGGCTGTGGCTAAGCCATATCTCCACAATATCCTTTCTTCCCGGAGTGGTGGTTCTGCAAAGTATGCTTTTGAGCTTCTGTGAAGTTTGGAAGGTAGGAGACGAGGTACTGGCGGAATTAATGTTGTGAGTACGGATCGTGAGTCGTGCTTCGGTAGCTCAGTTGGTAGAGCACTTGCCCGCGAAAGGCAAATGTCACGAGTTCGAGTCTCGGTCCAGCACACAGTTTTAATCTGCCAGGAAGTTTCATATCAGCGCACACTCCACTGCAGAGTGAAAATCTCATTCTGGATATTTCGGGTTGTTCGATAGTTCGTTGTAGGTCAACCAATACTGGCCATGTCACGGACACGGGCGCGGGAAGCGAGAACGCTACCGCACGACCACGAGCGGCGGACACAAGCAGTTCTTGTTGGTACATTAGTAGCGTCTGTCTGACTTCTGTAGTAGTGTGAGGTGGAAGCTGTTTCTTGCAGGAGCCAAAGGGTACTTGTTGGATCAGTCCATTGTGCAACTTGACAAAGTAAAAGCCAGACACTCACAACTGTTGGTACCGTCTATAAGCATTTTAGCCCAGTCCGTGGAAATCGACGCACTGTGTCTCCACACAGAAAGGCGTACCTCAGAGCACTGTGGTGAATTTACAGTAATAAATGGTAGTATTCAGCAGTATTTCCGTCCTGCATACTGTTTAACAACGCATTCCGAGAGACAAACGGGTCGTAAAAACTTAACTTATGAGGCTAAAACACTAAAATGTCTACCAATACAATAGCGACGTTCATCGAGTAAAATAAAATAAAAACACGTTGCGCCGAGATCCTCATGTTACATTACAATTGCAAGATCACATGTAAGCGCGAAATAAACCATGACAGATGTGAAAGGCTGGTACATTAATAACTGATGTAACCACTAGAATGTTGAATGCAAGCTTGCAAACATACTTGCATTGTGTTGTACAGGTGCCGGGTATCAGTTTATACACTACTGGCCATTAAATTTACTACACCACGAAGATGACGCGCTACAGACGCGAAATTTAACCGACACGAAGAAGATGCTGTGATATGCAAATGATTAGCTTTTCAGACCATTCACACAAGGTTGACGCCAGTGGCGACACCTACAACGTGCTGACATGAGGAAAGTTTCCAACCGATTTCTCATACACAAACAGCAGTTGACCGACGTTGCCTAGTGAAACGTTGTTGTGATGCCTCGTGTAAGGAGCAGAAATGCGTACCATCACGTTTCCGACTTAGCTAAAGGTCGGATTGTAGCGAATCACGATTGCGGTTTATCGTATCGCAACATTGCTGCTCGCGTTGGTCGAGATCCAATCACTGTTTACAGAATATGTAATCGGTGGGTTCAGGAGGGTAAAACGGAACGCCGTGCTGGATCCCAACGGCCTCGTAGTCCAGATGACAGGCATCTTATCCGCATGGCTGTAACGGATCGTGGAGCCACGTCTCGATCCCTGAGTCAGCAGATGGGGACGTTTGCAAGACAACAAACATCTGCACGAACAGTTCGACGATGTTTGCAGCAGCATGGACTATCAGCTCGGAGACCGTGGCTGCGGTTACCCTTGACGCTGCATCACAGACAGGAGCGCCTGCGATGGTGTACTCAACGACGAACCATGGTGCACGAATGGCAAAACGTCATTTTTTCGGATGAATCCTGGTTGTGTTTACAGCATCATGATGGTCGCATCCGTGTTTGGCGACATCGGGGTGAACGCACATCGGAAGCGTGTATTCGTCATCGCCATACTGGCGTATCACCCGGCGTGATGGATGGGGTGCCATTGGTTACAAGTCTCGGTCACCTCTTGTTCGCATTGACGGCACTTTGAACAGTGGACGTTACATTTCAGATGTGTTACGACCCGTGGCTCTACCCTTCAAATGGCTCTGAGCACTATGGGACTCAACATCTTAGGTCATAAGTCCCCTAGAACTTAGAACTACTTAAACCTAACTAACCTAAGGACATCACACACACCCATGCCCGAGGCAGGATTCGAACCTGCGACCGTAGCAGTCCCGCGGTTCCGGACTGCAGCGCCAGAACCGCTAGACCACCGCGGCCGGCTGCTCTACCCTTCATTCGATCCCTGTGAAACCCTACATTTCAGCAGGATAATGCACGACCGCATGTTGCAGGTCCTGTACGGGCCTTTCTGGATACAGAAAATGTTCGACTGCTGCCCTGACCATTTGAAAACGTTTGGTCAATGGTGGCCGAGCAACTGGCTCGTCACAATACGCCACTCACTACCCTTGACGAACTGTGGTATCGTGTTGAAGCTGCATGGGCAGCTGTACCATTACACCCCATCCAAGCTATGTTTGACTCAATGCCCAGGCGTATCAAGGCCGTTATTACGGCCAGAGGTGGTTGTTCTGGGTACTGATTCCTCAGGATCTACGCAGCCAAATTGCGTGAAAATGTAATCACATGTCAGTCCTAGTATAATATACTTGCCCAATGAATACCCGTTTATCATCTGCATTTCTTCTTGGTACAGCAATTTTAATGGCCAGTACTGTAGGATGAAGTGCATAGCTGTCGCACTTGATCGGCCAGTACAGGTAGCATTAATGGTGTTTGTGGCTAATGCTGGAGTCTTCGTCCAACGATGTCCCATACGTGCTCGACTGGAGACAGATTTGGTGATCGATCAGCAACACGTCGACAATCCGTAGAGTATGTCGGGTTACAACAGCGGTATCAAATGGCTCTGAGCACTATGGGACTTAACATCTGAGGTCATCAGTCCCCTAGAACTTAGAACTAGTTAAACCTAAGTAACCTAAGGACATCACACACATCCATGCCCGAGGCAGGATTCGAACCTGCGACCGTAGCGGTCGCGCGGTTCCAGACTGACGCGCCTAGAACCGCTCGGCCACACCGGCCGGCAACAGCGGTATCGTGACATGCTTTATCCTGTCGGAAAGTAGCCTCGGGAATGCTGTTTATCAATGGCAGCACAACAGATCGAATCACCAGATTGACATACAGATTTGTAGTCAGGGTGCGTGGGGTAACCAAGAGAGTGCCTCTACTGTCATACGAAGTCGCACCCCAAACCACAGCTCGAGGTGTAGGTCCACTGCACCTGGCACGCTGACAGGTTGGTTTCTGGGTCTCAACTGGCCTCCTTTTCCCCAAAACGCGGCTATCACTGGAACCGAGGCAGAACTAGCTTTCATCGGAAAACACGACCTCCACCCCGCCCTCCAATGAGCTCTCGCTTGACATCACAGAAGCCGCAGACGACAGAATCAGCTTTCATAATAAAGCACCACAGACCTCCACCCTCCTCTATAGCGAGGTCTCGCTTGACACCACTGAAGTCGCAAACGGCAGTGGTTTGGGGTCAGTGGAATACACACTACAGGGCGTCTGGCTCGGAGCCGTCCTTTAAGTAACCGGTTTGTAACAGTTCGTTGTGTCACTGCGGTGCCAACTGCTGCTCAAATTGCTACTGCAGGCGCAGTTACGACGTGCCGGACCCATATGATGAACACGATGGTTTTCCCTCTGGGTAGTACCACGTGGTCGTTCGGATTGGTTGGTTGGTTTTGGGGGAAAGAGACCAGACAGCGAGGTCATCGGTCTCATCGGATTAGGGAAGGACGGGGAAGGAAGTCGGCCGTGCCCTTTGAAAGGAACCATCCCGGCATTTGCCTAGAGCGATTGAGGGAAATCACGGAAAACCTAAATCAGGATGGCCGGACGCGGGATTGAACCGTCGTCCTCCCGAATGCGAGTCCAGTGTCTAACCACTGTGCCACCTCGCTCGGTGGTCGTTCGGAGGCCGTACAGTGGCTACATGCCTGCAGAGTCTTTCTGCATTATCGCAGAAGAATGACAAGCTTCCCGTACATCTATTATACGACTTCGTTCAAACTCAGTTAGGTGTTGATAGTAGCGTCTTTGTCGTTTTAAAGGCACTCTGGACTAGCATCAACTCACCACGCCCTATCTCAAAGTTAAGCAACGCTCACGACCATTACAGCCCAAATTTAAGCAAACCTAGCGCCACTGATATGCGTCTGGCACGAAATCTGAATACGCATCATCTTTCACGTGTAGAAACACTCCCACTAACTTTCCGTTTATGTTGCACAACTCCTCCTTGGTGCTGCGACTTTTTTTCCACCAGTGTACTTTACATCACAGGAATTCTATAATCTCAAATGGTTCAAATGGCTCTGACCAGTATGCGACTTAACGTCTCAGGTCATCAGTCGCCTAGAACTTAGAACTAATTAAACCTAACTAACCTAAGGACATCACACACATCCGTGCCCGAGGCAGGATTCGAACCTGCGACCGTAACGGTCGCTCGGTTCCAGACTGTAGCCCCTAGAACCGCAAGGCCACTCCGACCGGCTTTTATAATCTCCTGATCTTTCGAACTGATTTATCTTTTTACCGACATTATGCTTCAAGTTACACCCCGCTAGATGATTTGCATGTAACGCTATTTTATCACAGTGCGGTTTAAGTTTTTACAACATGATGATGAGACCATCGTCCCTCAAAACGCGCTGTTGACGTGTATGTAGAACGAAAATGCGGTTGGATGCTACCAGTTATTATTGTCCAGGTGATAGACCTGGGGAGGAAGGGGGGGGGGCGGGGGGGCTGAGTCCGCTAGGAACATGTTGGAACGAATCTATGTCTATAAAGACTACCTTTAAAAGTTTGTTTTTCCGATGAAGTGACTTTTCACATCCCCGGGAAAGTAAACAGGCATAATGTCCGGGCCTGAGAACCCACATGTCATGGTATACTAAATAAGGGATAGGACGATGTAGCTTTTGCACAACACAATCACTGGACCGTTCTTTTGCACTCAGCCTACCACTACGGCAACAGTTTCCCTGTACATCGTACTTTATATTTCACCTCAATTACAGGAATTTCTGTGATAGATATTGTTTCAATTAAATGGTTCACCACCACACTAGGGGTTATCTGTTCGTCAGTTTTTGGATGAAACCTGCCTGGACAGATGGATCGGTGGAGATGGCCCAACATTATAGCCTCCAAGCTCACCGCACGTAACGCCTCTTGAGTTTTTTGTGGGGTTACGATAAGGACAAAGTGTTCACCAATTCCTGGTGCGCAGACTCTTACAGCACGAATGTGAGATGCTTGTAGAGGCTGCGACGGAAGCGATGTTGTCGAAGACGTGGAGAGAAATAGAGTATCGACAGGACGTCCTACAGGCAACAAACGGATCACCTATGAAAGTGTACCAATGAAAATTCTATGCGTTAAACTGCCATTTGCAGCAAACAGCATAGCTATATCTAAAAATAAAGTTTTGCAATCAGGCGAAGACTTCCCGCTCACCCTGTAACACTCTGCATATTTTTAATTGTTCGACATCTTATATGATTATGTCACAGTGAAACATTAAAATGAATACTGAAACGAAGCATGTTGATTCTTGTGTAAAATGTGTACTGTTTTTCTGACATGCTTCACAGCCACAATGCTCTACTCTCTATGTCTCTATGAAATGAAAAACGTGCCTAAACCAGTCACGAAAATATTGGACTACTTTGCCACTATCAGCAAAAACTATTTTGCACTTGCTACAATTAAGAATAATGACATACGGCTTCTCTACATCTACATCTACATACATACTCCGCAATCCACCATACGGTGGGTGACGGAGGGTACCTCGAACCACAACTGGCATCATCTCTCCCTGTTCCACTCCCAAACAAAACGAGGGAAAAATGACTGCCTATATGCCTCTGTACGAGCCCTAAGCTCTCTTATCTTATCTTTGTGGTCTTTCCGCGAAATATAAGTTGGTGGCAATCTATCAAGAACTTCACCACAGTCATGAAAAAAACAGCTCTGGTGCCAGGTTCTGATGCTCAGATTGCAAATGAGCGTGCACTGAATAGCACTCGAGCTAATAGTGAAAGAAGCTACCAAAAATTCACGAACAGGGAGTAGAGAGACCCCTTCTTCTATGAGTGTGGTAGAACGTAAACAATGCATCTGTCTGACTGTGGACACGTGCAACCCATGAAACGCTTGGACTTCCCAAGAGCAGTGCTTGCTTGAATCGATTGAGAAAATCAGAGTAATTGTATAGACTCAAACGACCTTCTTCTCTATACTGCTTTTTAATTTGCGTAATTCATACTTTGTGAACTGAATGTATGCTTTTGTGATACCGAATGAGTAAATAAATAACCATCGGAAGTAACACACATTACTTCTGGAATGGAAACGTGTAGACGTACGTCAGCTCTCCTCAAATGTTGAACGCTGTGTAATGTTCGTGGCTAATTAGCCCTATACATTAACTAGAGCAGTCAAGCTGTTGTCGGGGTAGGCTAGTGTAAGACCCAAAATTGTAGCAAGGTTTTGTAATATAAAAAAATGTGGGTAACTCAGTCACGCGTCTCCAATGTGTTGACCCGCGTGATTTTGTTTTATGAAGTACCAAAACGTTTCCTTGTCTTCCACTGGTGGACAAAATACAAGGAGCAGTCAAATGAAAACGAGACAGATGGAAAAAGTAAGTAAACTGTTTATTACTTCAAAAGTAATCAGCCTAACTGATAATACAGTGGGATACACTGCGACACAAGACGGCCAATGCCTTCAAGGAAAAATGTTTGCGATTGTCTGCGGAACCATCACTGCACCCAGCCATGCAGCCCTTCGTCGGAGGCAAATCAACGACCACGAATGTCTCCAGGGCTCCAAAAATATGGAAATCGCACGGACTGTGTGGAGGACGTGTAATGCCTTCCAGCCAAACTTCTGCCGCTTAGTCGAAATAAACATAAACACTTCGCAAAAATTAAAGATCGCCATCAAGACCAACCCCCCCTCCCCCCCCCCTCCCCCCCGAAAGTTGACGGACGGCATCGTTCTACTACCCGCCCACGCGTACCGAGATTGTTTCGACTACGCTGCAGATGTTTATCTGGAAAGTCCTTACACATCCTCTATCCACTCCCTATACCTCCCCATGCGATTACCATTTTTTTTGGAGCCGTTTGGTGGTCGTCGATTTGCTTCGGACGAAGAGCTGCTCGCCGGGGTAAAATCATTGTTCGGCAGGCAAACCGCAAACATTTTTTCCATGAAGGCATTAACCGTCTTGCCTCACAGTGGGGTAAAAGTATTAACAGTTGTGGCGATTACTTTAGAAATAATAAACAGTTTAGTTTTTTTTTTTCATTTGTGTGGTTTTCATTTGACTGTCCCTTATAACCTGAGGCCACAGAAACAGATAAAGCACGTTATCTTACAAGTAAACGTGGCCTCTTCACGCCTTTGATTGGCTGAGTGGGAAAGAACTGAGGGCCCTACTAAGGTGAGGAAAGACAAAGTACACTCTTAAAATCATAGGGTGCGGACGCCTTAGGTACAGTCGCGTATGGCGAATACTGCAGATACATATCAGTATTCAAAGTTTATAAGACAATACTGTGTAATTTTTTGAGAATTTGTCAATTACTAGTATAAAATGAGTCCTCACAATGATTTTGAAAGAACTGTGGTAATTTTACCAGTTTTATAGTCTATCGTCGCGCTGACTTAAAAAATGGCTTGCCATCCTAAATCATCAATTACAAAATAATTGCCAGCTGCCATCCAGCGCATTTATTCGCAACGATCAACAGAAGATCAAAGTGAATGATAAAAGAACTTCATAACGTGCTTCCTAATGTGCCAATGTACATCGAATGAAGGTTCGACGTGAGTGTATATTAGAATCTTGCCTTGTGTACCTGATGCATATTTCTAATTATGACACTGCCCGTGAACTGCATTTAACTGTTACATGCTGCGGTGTTCTCACTTCCTGCAGACTAATCTCATTTGAAGTCATTTTCGAGGAAGTGTCGCAAGTAATTTAAAAAGCTGAGGTTACTTTAAAACTCCTTTTTCCATGCCAATTAATTTCCTTGGCTCAAATGGCTCTGAGCACTATGGGACTTACCAGCTGAGGTCATGAGTCCCCTAGAACTAAGAACTACTTAAACCTAACTAACCTAATGACATCACACGCATCCATGACCGAGGCAGGACTCGAACCTGCGACCGTAGCGGTCGCGCGGTTCCAGACTGAAGCGCCTAGAACCGCTCGGCCACTCAAGCCGGATAATTAATTTCCTTGTAGGTGAATTACTGTTATTTCATGTCGCCCTCTTTTAACAAATGAGATGAATAACGTTGCATTGACATGTTTGTATGTGGTGTGCAGACAGCAAAAACTATTCGGAAATAATATTTTTTTTTGCTTAAATGACTGAACCATCGGCTGGAAAATAATAAGTGTTACTTTTCAGGTACTCTCGATTTATGACTAAAGGAACCATTCTGATGTCTTTAACCATTTGTAGTACACTGCATAGGATGAAACAAATTGGCAATTTTTCGCATTTGCAAGATAAAGTAAAGCACTGCTAGAAATATGCGTAATTTTTACGTTCTGGATTTGTAAGTTACTTTGCTGTTTACCTCAAGTTCTGGCAGCAGATGTCTTCATTGCAGCAGTTTTCTTTGCATTGGCAAAAGGAACACTCCTCTGTAAAAAGAAGAGAACGAAAATAATTATTTGGTGTTTCAGAAGCGTGTTATTATAATGTCCCAGGAAGAAAAGATGGCGGTCAAAGAACAATTAAAATAGAAGAAGAAGAACCTTACACACTCTATGCTTCTCAGTCAATTGATGGTACAGTGCTCCACCCTGACTTTGCCGAGCTTTGAATGAATTAAGTTGAAAGTAATCGTAAATTAAGTATTTTCATAGTTAATAGCGTCTGTAACATTACTAGAAAAATTAGTCTCCACAGATTATGAGATTGAGTGATGCCCTCTGAATTTCAGGAGCGAAAAATATTTTCGCATTTTCAAAGGAAAAGAGGAAAAGTGAAGAGGTAGATGCCAGAATTTCACAACAATCTACAAAATTTTAATCATGACGACTGCAGAACACTGTGGTTGCTTATGTGTGGTACCACGTACTTAGTTCTTACGTGGACGCTGGCAGCCAATAACCTGCTGTGAAACCGGTTGTGAGCTGTACAGAAGGGCGCTCGCAAGGCACAGACAGAAGGGGTGCCCCCTCCTGGAATCTGGGCCGCAGACTTTGTAATCATTACAGAATTCTCTGGCATTTCTCGGAATGACTGTCGAAACTGCAGATTTAGCATTTCGAAATGCAGTTCTCAACGCTGTGGCTTAGACGAGCACAACATAACTTGCGTTTGATTAGTCGTCAGGCCACTAGCGGTAAATTGGATAATTTGCTTGGCGCATCGGAGGTTTAGGCGCAGTTTTGCAGATTGCCGAAACAGAGTCACCAATACTTGCTCTTGTCAACAGACTACGATGGGGATTAACAAGCGTGTTGTAGTATACTGGCCAGACTGACTGTGGATTTCCCGCGCTCGTATAGGCAAATGCTTGACTGATTCCAAAATGCCGCCTCAGATAATACACTGCCAGGAAAAAAAATTAGTACACCTGGAAATACGGCATCGATTTTGGTCCGATGACGGCAATGCCACCTGGCGGTTAGTAGACGTACCGATAATGGTTTCAACGTCGTCCGTCAACAGATAGCTTAGTGGCATAGCTACCATAGTGCCATCTGTGACTACCCTTTAATAAGGAATACACAAAGCCAGAAGGTTTAGTGTGGTGCAAACGTATGAAGCAGTCAGGTAAGCACAACACGGAGACGCATTTGTGCTTCCTACAATCAACAACGCGAGTTTGAAAAGGATCAAATTGTGTCCTTCCGGGTGGCGCGGTGGCCGAAGAATAGGCATACAAGTTGGACGTGCTGCGTCAGTTGTGTAACGATGCTGGTACCAGTGGTCACGTGAACATGCTCACACCTAAACACGAGGTTCTTGACGTCCACGTAGCACAGACACCCGCCAGCATCATCGTACTGGAAGGGCAGCGGTGGAAGGTGGTACAGCTACCACTGAGCAAATAAGGGGATTCGTGAGCTATAGTGTCCCTATGAAATGTTCAAGCCGATATATTTGAAGTAAATAACAAAAGGACTCTGAATAATATTATGTGGACATAAACGACAAATTAATTATGAAAATGCATTAAATTAGCTCCAAAGAAAGACTATATCGATTGCAATGTAATAAAAAGACATTATTTATATTAGATGAGATCGTAGTGCATAACGTTCTCGAAACTAACATTATTATCTTTGTCATTATATATAAGAGAAAAAAGATATTTAAAATCACTTCGAGTGAGATAATTTCTTCTGCTGTATGTAAGGTTCGCTTGCTGTTCTAAAGCGGTAGCTTTTGTTCTATTTGTTCTCGTATGTACCGAATAATTCAAGTGTGTATTCTGTGCTTAGTGGAAATATATTTATAAAAAGTGAGTGCTAGAAGTTATTTAGCATTTTTTCAGTCTCTGCGAAGCGAGCAGCGGTGATTTTTGACTGGCAACAATTTGCCGCCATTACGCGGTGTATTTAATTTTTGTGTGTGTGTGTGTGTGATATACCACCACAGCAGGAGCAGAAAGAATCATTTCAAGTTATTCAATTAACTAAGGTGCAAAGCTTCACTAATTTTATTTCGTCAAAAAATGCATACTTTCACAGATACGATTTATTCTAGGTCAGCGAATTTAGCCTGCATTACATTTCACCGAAAGAATTCGAAATAATTTGCAGGGAGCCTGGCGCTTATTTGAAACATAATTTTTATTTTTGGCCACCTACAAATATATATATATATATATATATAATCCCTTTCTTGTGTTTCACTTAATAATAATAATAATTGATAACCACAGAAAGGAAGGGATAATACAGAGCCCAGGCGTTTCAACACTAACTGTTGCGAACCGGTTATTAGCAGTGGGATTACAGGTATGCACACCTCTAGCCCTCCTTCCATTCACGCCACAGCATCGATGTACACGGCAGGACTGGTGCCATCAGAGCATCACTTGGAAGACGTACTGGCGGACCATGGTCTTCCGTGATGAAAGAAGATTCTGCCTGCACCCAAGTTTTGGTAATCTGTGCATATGTCGTAGACCTGGTGAGCACTGTCGCATACTTCATTTATCCAAGAGACACTGGCTGCACCCCAGACCTTATGGTCCGGGTTGCTATAAGCTACAACTTTTGTTCACTTTCGATGTTTCTAGAGGGAACACTAACCATCACTCAGTACGTGCAGAATGTTGTTAGACCCCTTGTTTTCGTGTCTTAGCAACAGGAAGGTGATGTAATGTTCCAAAAGGAACGTCCAGAACCTCATCTACGTGCGTGAGAATGATCATGTGACCACTGATGCCGGCATCGTTACACACACCGCCTGTGAAACTCAGCGTGCTCTGCAAGACGCGCAGCAACTTCCCTGGCCAGCACGATCTACAGGTTTGTCTCCAATCGAGCATGCGTAGGATACGATCTGACAAGAAGTGACTCATGCATGCATAACGTGTCCCAGGACAGTGTCGCCATCTGTACAATCGACTGGATGCCGAAGTCAGCGCCTGCATTGCCGTCCATGGAGACTACAACACGTACGAATACGAGGTGCATTCAAGTTCTAAGGCCTCCGATTTTTTTTCTAATTAACTACTCACCCGAAATCGATGAAACTGGCGTTACTTCTCGACGTAATCGCCCTGCAGACGTACACATTTTTCACAACGCTGACGCCATGATTCCATGGCAGCGGCGAAGGCTTCTTTAGAAGTCTGTTTTGATCACTGGAAAATCGCTGAGGCAATAGCAGCACGGCTGGTGAATGTGCGGCCACGGAGAGTGTCTTTCATTGTTGGAAAAAGCCAAAAGTCACTAGGAGCCAGGTCAGGTGAGTAGGGAGCATGAGGAATCACTTCAAAGTTGTTACACGAAGAAACTGTTGCGTAACGTTAGCTCGATGTGCAGGTGCGTTGTCTTGGTGAAACAGCACACGCGCAGCCCTTCCCGGACGTTTTTGTTGCAGTGTAGGAAGGAATTTGTTCTTCAAAACATTTTCGTAGGATGCACCTGTTACCGTAGTGCTCTTTGGAACGCAATGGGTAAGGATTACGCCCTCGCTGTCCCAGAACATGGACACCATCATTTTTTCAGCACTGCTGGTTACCCGAAATTTTTTTGGTGGCGGTGAATCTGTGTGCTTCCATTGAGCTGGCTGGCGCTTTGTTTCTGGATTGAAAAATGGCATCCACGTCTCATCCATTGTCACAACCGAAGAAAAGAAAGTCCCATTCATGCTGTCATTGCGCGTCAACATTGCTTGGCAACATGCCACACGGGCAGCCATGTGGTCGTCCGTCAGTATTCGTGGCACCCACCTGGATGACACTTTTCGCATTTTCAGGTCGTCATGCAGGATTGTGTGCACAGAACCCACAGAAATGCCAACTCTGGAGGCGATCTGTTCAACAGTCATTCGGCGATCCCCCAAAACAACTCTCTCCACTTTCTTGATCATGTCGCCAGACCGGCTTGTGCGAGCCCGAGGTTGTTTCGGTTTGTTGTCACACGATGTTCTGCCTTCATTAAACTGTCGCACCCATGAACGCACTTTCGACACATCCGTAACTCCATCACCACATGTCTTCTTCAACTGTTGATGAATTTCAATTGGTTTTACACCACGCAAATTCAGAAAACGAATGATTGCACGCTGTTCAAGTAAGGATACGTCGCCATTTTAAGTATTTAAAACAGTTCTCATTCTCGCCTCTGGCGGTAAAATTCTATCTGCCGTACGGTGCTGCCATCTCTGGGACGTATTGACAATGAACGCGGCCTCATTTTAAAACAATGCGCATGTTTCTATCTCTTTCCAGTCCGGAGAAAAAAAAATCGGAGGCCTTAGAACTTGAATGCACCTCGTACAGTTGTTTCAGTATGTGTCGATACCTGGTACTTCAGAACCGTTTGTGCTATTGATCTGTAAATATAATCATTTCATGTACTCCATATCCACTATCGCGATGATAAATATTGAGTGAATTGGAAACCTCTAGAAAGATGTACTAATTTTTTTTCGAGAAGTATATCATGCACAAACACCTAAAATACGACAACGCACAATACAAAGAGTACATGATTCACAGACTTCCTTCCTTTACGGTGTGTGTCCCCTAGCACTTATACTTCCACAATTTGCTTGCAGAAACCACTTCTTCAAGATCCTTGGCGTGGAAAGACCCCTCGCGCGTTGACTTCCACAAGTTCTGTCAACATACAGAAGTAGCTTCCGCATGTTAGTGGAAACAGTTTGTCACATTTTGCCGCAGGTACTTGCCGAACTTACCAGTTTCCGGAAGTTTTTCTCAAACTTGCAGAAGTTTTGTGTGTTCAACACCGATGTGAAAATGTCAGTCTCGAAAAGGACAATGCCGCAAAGACAGCTGGGCCGAAACAAATGTGTCTTTGGATATTATAATTGGCCGCCATCAGACAAGGAAATGCGAAATGAATTCACTGGTTGCTTTACTTCATCAGAAAGGAAAGTAGAGTGGCAGGAGACACGTCTTTAAATGTTAGCTTATTTTTTAATCTTAATGTAAACAAATATGCATTGCATTTATAATAAATACCGTTTGCAAAATTCGAAGAGTAATTAAATGTTGATCTCTTGGTGGTGCAGCCTGTAGCATTTTTGTATCTTGTTTTCAAATGCATTACATTTGCAACAAAAGTAATAAATACTGTTTGCAAAAATCGAAGAGTAAAAGGCGAACTTTTAGCGAAATAGCTTGCAGCAATTTTGTGTCTTGTTTTTTAATGTACAACAGACAAGAAATTTTCGAAACTTGCATACAACATTCTCAGAAAGTTTTTATTCTGAGCGAAGTCCTCTCATTTTAGATCAGTCAATAGTTTTTCTTGATATCTTAAATATGTAAACCTCTGTACCTATTTCTTTACTCAAGCATTTCTTTTTTTCCTAACTTTGTTTTTCGTCATGATTTCTCCACAATAATAATAATACAACAAACGTGGTGGCTACTGCAGCTTTACAGCACAATGCTGTAACCTTCGACTTGCCCACCTCACGACGCGACTCTGGTGGAAACACTTCCGCAACTAATTGCAGTACGTTTCTGAAATTAACTTGCCCAGGAGACTTGCGGAAGTAAACTTGCGCAGGTTTTTGTTCTAATGTAAATAACACGTCAAATGCGCGCGGAAGTTAGTCTACTTGCAAGTGACACACACCTTTAGGTTACTTTAGGTTATTTCCCTATGTGCACAACTTCGTTACAACAGTGGGCTACCATTCGTTCATTGGACAAAGAAGAACCGACAAGATTTGGTCAGACTGCGTTCCATTGTACACCGTAGAGCTATTGTACAACTCCGTCAGACTATACTGTAGTACACATCTATGAACCCAGAAGCGTCAGACAAAAAAACCATAAATACCATTTGGTGCGTTATAAGAGAGAAAAAATTGTGAAATTTCAAGGGCGAAGTGATAGCCAGGCAAATGCTCAGACTTTTCGTGGTGCAACACAGCACAGCGCTCAGTTATATAGTTACAAATTCTTCATTCCAGTTGCCATAGCTGCGCAGTATCATTTTAAACTAAGGAGACGAAACTTACTTCAGTCCTATGCAGTTAAAAGGTCGCTTCTACAGACCAATTTCAAGGTTGTTATCACATTAATATCGTCGAATGCTGGCCCTAGTTACACGTTACCCAAACAACCGAAAAAAATGTAACTTTCTAGGTACATTTTGTTAAACTTTTACCAAGCCTATCAACATTAAAAAGCAGAAGGCATGAAAAATGCAGTGAATCCATTAACTTGATGAGATGTGATTTTTACGCGCAAAAACTGGTTTATAGGTAGAATCGAAGCTGAATAAGAGTTTTTTACAATTTGTTTCGTTTTCTCACTTTGAGGAGTATTACTCGGTAGTATGTTTTGGTGCTTACTTTTGTTGACATTCAACAAGATTTCTTCACTTGATCCGATTTTATTTCCTATTTCACATTTTTAATGAACGGTGTGAAACTACCACGATTGTTACGTTATCCATGTTGGATCTTCTGAACTCTGCGGTCGTCTGTTTACATCCTTGGTGAATAGGAAACAGGCCCCCACAACCGTACGAGTGGTCTACTGTGAAGAGCGGACAAATTGAATAGCTGACTGGCGGCCATTAGAGTGGTAAACTGACGCGCAGAGTTGGAATGTTTATACATCGCTTTTGGTTATAAAATGCCTTCCCTTGACTTAGGTCACAAACATAATGCCTCATTTAAATACGTTACTACAATATACTTTTTAATTTATGAACAAACAGCGACTAGTCACTGTTTATGAATTTATCTTACGTACTACATGGAATCTGCCGTAGCTAAAAGTTATGGACTGGACCCCTAGCATTTTTCGTAGTTCATTTACGATAGATGTACGCAAAATACATCAAAATACTCGAAGATTTGCCCACTATTTTAATAAATATTTTCTGACTCTACCTTGCTTTAGATTTTATGACGAGAAGTACGTTATATACGGCATAGTGCTTTGGCAACTCATGACCAAATTATCAAGTTTCAACCTAACCTAGACCATGAAAACACTACCGATCAGCCAACTTTCTTCAAAATGATCAGAACATATAAAATGGTATTCTGTCGGTCGGAAATCTTGCCTCCTGACAGCGTGTAACCATTTATGTAACAGCTGTGGTTTTGAGAAAGGAAACCTGCAAATATATGCACAGACATTATGCTAATACCGTGTTACAAAAACATTTATTAAGCAAGTGCACCTACATACAATACAACTTAAAATATCCACATACCTGTGAAATGTAATATTCGTTCCTCTCTCGAATTTATTTGTACAATTAATCGCTGCACAACTCTTCACCATTGTACTTCTTTTGATTGGAACGTACAGACAGTAGAATTACGAGTAACAAATACTGTATGTACGCCCCAACAAATACACAACGCTGAATCAGGGTCTTCATAAACAACAATACTACGCAACACATCAGACTACAACCACTATAATGCCGTCCAGCCGAAGGTTCAAATTATCCCGCGACTGCAGCGACATCAATGAGTCTAGTTATTTTTTACAAGGTCTTTGATAGGAAATGAATGATGTCTTTATATCTTTGCTTAATGATAATCTCTGCATTTTAAACGAAAACAACAAATGTGGAGCAGATGTGTGACTCTCAATATTGACATTAAGAATACAATGTAGAGTGCACAGTAATTTGCAACATGTAAAGTTTGCAGTTCAACAACCCGTACACCGACCTGAAAAACCACATGGACCGTAACAAAATAATTCATGAATCATATTCGCAGTTCCGAATATGGGCAACCATCAGTTATATAATGGAATGACGACAATAAAAATTTGTACGGGGCAAGGACTCGAACTCGGTGTCCTTACCATTTGGCTATTCGAACACCACACACGGCCACACCCAAACTCCCATATGTCATCGGCCATGTGTCTACAACCTGTACTCGTACACCCATTATGTATATTCCCGCACAGGGAAGACATCTTACTTGAAAGTAGCTTGCCCGGTGTCGGCGGATACATAAGATATTGCAGCGCCTATGTTATTCCGAATTACAATGTGCGAGGGAACTTTGCACCGTAATTCGGAATAACGCAGGCGCTGCAGTATGGCACAACAGGACAAATCTCATCTATTGGAACTTACGTAAGTAAATAAAACTATTTCACATTATATCTAAATAAATGCAAGCACTTTAGGAGTTTTTAATAATGAAACATCTTATAAAGCGGCACTAAATATTTAAAAACTCTTGTGCAGCGTCTGAGCGGGGAACATGCTTTCGATCAAAACGTCTAGGTAACTGAAAATATTACCCATCTAAAGATGAACACGGTAGCCTGAAACCAGTTATGGCACTAAAATAACACATTTAAAAAGTATTTGTGGTTGGCTGCGTCATTCACCAACTACTGTAATTGATTTATGAATAAAAAAATCTTCTGCCAAAGTTTTTAGCTTTAATTCCTGACTCGTTGGGAAGAAGGAAGGAAGGAAGGAATGTTTAATGTTCCGTCGACGACGAAGTCATTAGAGACAGAGCAGCCCAGGCTCTAAATGGAGAACGAAATCGCCCACGCCCTTTCAAACAAACCACCTCCGTATTCACCTTAAGTAATTTAGGGAACTCACAGAAAACATAGATCTGGATGGTCGGACGGGGATTTGAACGATAGGCCTCCCGAATAAACGTCCAAGGGCTCTCTTACTACTGTCTGACTCACCTCGCTTGGTGAAATCATTGGATACACTGAATTCGGTCATAAGAAGATGTCTTTTCAGATCGTTAAATAAAAGAGTGATTTCCGTATCCATATTAGTAATATAAAAACAAGTGCTTCGCATATCCTAATTACATATGCTTATATTTTAGGTATCGGTGTAACCAAATTTAGAAAAATAATTGAGTGAATAGCTACCAAATGTTTGTGGCACATTAATTTTACTAACTCAGTAAATAACTTACACACCGTGATGCAGCTGGCCTTACCTATGGGTTTTACGCAATCCATAATGTCTTCAAATACCACGAGCAATGTTTTCATATTCTCTCCCTCGCTACCCACAGAAAAAACGAACAGGACCTTTTTGTAGTAAATTTAATGCACTTAAGTCGAGTACTGAGACACGTTCTCGTTAGAGGCTGTAGTTTTCGGAATTATTCAACGACAAATTACAGAAGTTACCTTCAAATGCGTCTTTCTTGAGTGACTCGAAAACCGTGGCCTCCATCGAAAATGTATCCCAGTATAAAATTTAACTACGTTAAATTTCTTACAAAACCATTCCTGACAATTTTTTTGTATAGAACTAATAGTTTGTGCGTAGCGAGCGAGAGAATGTTAAAATCTTGTACTGGCTTTTTTTGGCGTTGCGGGTTGCATAAAACACGCAGCTAAGGACAGCTGAATCACCGTTACACAACAGGTCTAAATGGCAATTTTAGATTTTTGTCCCATATTGGATAAATTTCTGGCAGCGCCCACGACAGTACAACTGAGTATTCAAAGAAACATTTTAGGGGTAACCGTCAATTGTTTCGATTGTTCCTTTGTAAAAATGTTGGGTGACAAGGGCACTCTTAATTCTACCCATAAAGTTATATGTAAATCCACTGGTCTTCCAGAGCTCAGAGGTTACTCATTCAACGAGTTAACATCTGTCACACAATATATGGTATATTTCCTAATAAGCATGCTATTTCTCCATTGTCTTATAATTAGTCGCAAAATGTAAAAATACAATAGCTTTTGCTTGCATGATTAATATTTTATCTTTCAATTTTATTATTAAACAATTGTCTACTCTCATGACCCTAAAGAACTACAGTGTTAATTAAACCACTGTAATATGTTCAAGTGTGTGTCGCAATATGAGAGATGCCTTTCTGGCCACTCTGGAAATGTTCATGTGACATAGTAGGTTGCTTCAAACAAGTTTAAAACAGTTCCTCTTTTTCCCCCTTCGTTCTATAGTACAATAGTTTGATAATTTGTGCATTTAAACTATAATAATACAAACAAGAATAGACAAAAGTTTAAAGTATATCAGACAATATCAGGCTGTCATTTAATAAAATTAAAATACATTGTGAACCTATGAAGCGTGTGACAGGTCACTGTACTTTAAGCTCGTTCAAATGTTACAGAATTCATTCCAAAACGGTACGCCCTAAGCTGTCGGCCACATCTACTAAACCCACTGCGGCTGTTTTGGTGACGTTCAGGGAATTATTCATATTGTTTGGTCTTTTCCATTATTTGTTTTTTTAACTTTCATAAATTTTGGGTGTATTTATTAATTTTAGAAGTTTCAGCTTCTGTCCTACGTTTTACTATTCTACGTGGATTTGATGTATGAAGGACACAGTCAAATGAAACCGAGACGGATAGAGAAAAGTACGAACCTGTTAATTATTTCTAAAATAATGGCTGTAACTGTTAATACGTTCATCCCACTGTGAGGCAAGACAGCCAGTGAGTGCCTTCATGGAAAGATACTTGCGTTTGCCGACGGTATCACGATTGTACCTATGTGTGCACCTCTTCTTCCGAAGCAAATCGACGGCCACGAATGTTTTTATTCGGAACTCCTAAAATGTGAAAATCGCATGAGGAGGGATCGGGACTGTACGGAGGATGTGTAAACTGACGGTGTGTGGCGGAGGGTACCTTGAGTACCTCTATCGGTTCTCCCTTCTATTCCAGTCTCGTACTGTTCGTGGAAAGAAAGATTGTCGGTATGCCTCTGTGTGGGCTCTAATCTCTCTGATTTTATCCTCATGGTCTCTTCGCGAGATATACGTAGGAGGGAACAATATATTGCTTGACTCCTCGGTAAAGGTATGTTCCCGAAAATTCAACATAAGCCCGTACCGAGCTACTGAGCGTCTCTCCTGAAGAGTCTTCCACTGGAGTTTATCTGTCATCTCCGTAACGCTTTCGCGATTACTAAATGATCCTGTAACGAAGCGCGCTGCTCTCCATTGGCTCTTCTCTATCTCTTCTATCAACCCTATCTGGTACGGATCCCACACTGGTGAGCAGTATTCAAGCAGTGGGCGAACAAGTGTACTGTAACCTACTTCCTTTGTTTTCGGACTGCATTTCCTTAGGATTCTTCTAATGAATCTCAGTCTGGCATCTGCTTTATCGACGATTAATTTTATACGGTCATTCCATTTTAAATCATTGCTAATGCCTACTCCCAGATAATTTATGGAATTAACTGCTTCCAGTTGCTGACCTGCTATATTGTAGCAAAAGGATCTTTCTTTCTATGTATTTGGAGCACATTACACTTGTCTACATTGAGATTCAATTGCCATTCCCTGCACCATGCGTCAATTTCTTGCAGATCTTCCTGCATTTCAGTACAATATTCCATTATTACAACCTCTCGATATACTACATCATCATCCGCAAAAAGCCTCAGTGAACTTCCGATGTTATCCACAAGGTCATTTATATATATTGTGAATAGCAACGGTCCTACGACACTCCCCTGCGGCGCCCCATAAATCACTCTTACTTCCGAAGACTTCTCTCCATTGACAATGACATGCTGCGTTCTGTTATCTAGGAACTCCTCAATCCAATCACACAATTGGTCTGATAGTCCATATGCTCTTACTTTGTTCATTAAGCGACTGTGGGGAACTGTATCAAACGCCTTGCGGAAGTCAAGAAACACGGAATCTACCTGGGAACCCGTGTCTAAGGCCCCCCCGAGCCTCGAGGTCGAATAGCGCGAGCTGGGTTTCACATGATAGTCTTTTTCGAAACCCATGCTGATTCCTACAGAGTAGATTTCTAGTCTCCAGAAAAGTCATTATACTCGAACATAATACGTGTTCCAAAATTCTGCAACTGATCGACGTTAGAGATATAGGTCTATAGTTCTGCACATCTGTTCGACGTCCCTTCTTGAAAACGGGGACGACCTGGGCCCTTTTCTGATCTTTTGGAACGCTACGCTCTTCTAGAGACCTACGGTATACAGCTGCAAGTTCCTTCGCGTACTCCGTGTAAAATCATCGAACTGGTATCCCATCAGGTCCAGCGGCCTTTCCTCTTTTGAGCGATTTTAATTGTTTTTCTATCCCTCTGTCATCTGTTTCGGTATCTACCATTTTGTCATCTGTGCGATAATCTAGAGAAGGAACTACAGTGCAGTCCTCCTCTGTGAAACAGCTTTGGAAAAAGACATTTAATATTTTGGCCTTTAGTCTGTCATCCTCTGTTTCAGTACCATTTTGGTCAGAGAGTCTCTGGACATACAACCTTGGCAGTACGTGGGCGAGCATTATCAATCAAAGGCATTATGCCGTTCGTCAACATTCCTGGACGTTTTGATTTGCCGAAGCACTGCAATTATTGCGAAGTGTGCACGTACCGATGTGCGTCAATTGTGTGTGCTGTATTCCAGAGTGTCAATGAGCAGCGGGATTTGCAGTCAAAGAAAAAAGTCACCACGACTTTCCAGGAGCTGGGGTGCCTGTTGTTTCGACGCAGAAGTATCGCTGGAAAGCCCTTACACATCTTCCGTACAGTCCCGATATCTTCCCATGCGATTTACACATTTTTTGAGCCCTGAGAAAAGACATTTATGGTCATCGATTTACTTCGGGGTACAATCATGGTTCCGTAGGCAATTGCAAATATTTTTCCATGAAGACATTGGCCATCTATTCTCGCAGTGGGATAAATTTGTTAACACATAGAGATTACTCTAGAAACAACAAAGAGTTTAGTTACTTTTTCTCCATCTGTCTCGTTTTCATTTGACCGCCAATTACACATAATAACGTCAAATCTGCTGCAGTGCAGAGCTGGTCGTCGTGGAAGACAGGTGAGTATGCGAGCGTGCACCTGACAAGGAAGCAATGGATAAACCGTTAAATAAGTCGAACGCAGGTGAGCACTAAATTTATTAATTCACGGTGTAAGTAGGCTGTTTAGATTTTTATGTTGGTAACGCCACGTAGCGCTCTGTATGAAAATCACTGACTGTGCTGTAGGCAATCTGTGGCTGGTTGGACTCATTGCTGGAATATTCGCTTGTGTAGTGTTGGGCAGTTGGAAGTGAACAGCGCGTAGCGTTGCGCAGTTGGAGGTGAGCCGCCAGCAGTGGTGGTCGTGGGGAGAGAGATGGCAGAGTTTTGAGAGCGGACGATCTAGACGTGTGTCCGTCAGAAAAGGAATTTTGTAAGATTGGATGTCATGAACTTATATATACACTCCTGGAAATGGAAAAAAGAACACATTGACACCGGTGTGTCAGACCCACCATACTTGCTCCGGACACTGCGAGAGGGCTGTACAAGCAATGATCACACGCACGGCACAGCGGACACACCAGGAACCGCGGTGTTGGCCGTCGAATGGCGCTAGCTGCGCAGCATTTGTGCACCGCCGCCGTCAGTGTCAGCCAGTTTGCCGTGGCATACGGAGCTCCATCGCAGTCTTTAACACTGGTAGCATGCCGCGACAGCGTGGACGTGAACCGTATGTGCAGTTGACGGACTTTGAGCGAGGGCGTATAGTGGGCATGCGGGAGGCCGGGTGGACGTACCGCCGAATTGCTCAACACGTGGGGCGTGAGGTCTCCACAGTACATCGATGTTGTCGCCAGTGGTCGGCGGAAGGTGCACGTGCCCGTCGACCTGGGACCGGACCGCAGCGACGCACGGATGCACGCCAAGACCGTAGGATCCTACGCAGTGCCGTAGGGGACCGCACCGCCACTTCCCAGCATATTAGGGACACTGTTGCTCCTGGGGTATCGGCGAGGACCATTCGCAACCGTCTCCATGAAGCTGGGCTACGGTCCCGCACACCGTTAGGCCGTTTTCCGCTCACGCCCCAACATCGTGCAGCCCGCCTCCAGCGGTGTCGCGACAGGCGTGAATGGAGGGACGAATGGAGACGTGTCGTCTTCAGCGATGAGAGTCGCTTCTGCCTTGGTGCCAATGATGGTCGTATGCGTGTTTGGCGCCGTGCAGGTGAGCGCCACAATCAGGACTGCACACATGGCCAACACCCGGCATCATGGTGTGGGGAGCGATCTCCTACACTGGCCGTACACCACTGGTGATCGTCGAGGGGACACTGAATAGTGCACGGTACATCCAAACCGTCATCGAACCCATCGTTCTACCATTCCTAGACCGGCAAGGGAACTTGCTGTTCCAACAGGACAATGCACGTCCGCATGTATCCCGTGCCATCCAACGTGCTCTAGAAGGTGTAAGTCAACTACCCTGGCCAGCAAGATCTCCGGATCTGTCCCCCACTGAGCATGTTCGGGACTGGATGAAGCGTCGTCTCACGCGGTCTGCACGTCCAGCACGAACGCTGGTCCAACTGAGGCGCCAGGTGGAAATGGCATGGCAAGCCGTTCCACAGGACTACATCCAGCATCTCTACGATCGTCTCCATGGGAGAATAGCAGCCTGCATTGCTGCGAAAGGTGGATATACACTGTACTAGTGCCAACATTGTGCATGCTCTGTTGCCTGTGTCTATGTGCCTGTGGTTCTGTCAGTGTGATCATGTGATGTATCTGACCCCAGGAATGTGTCAATAAAGTTTCCCCTTCCTGGGACAATGAATTCACGGTGTTCTTATTTCAATTTCCAGGAGTGTATATATATATATATATATATATATATATATATATATATATATATATATAATGACTTTTGAACACTATTAAGGTAAATACATTGTTTGTTCTCCATCAAAAGATTTCATTTGCTAACTATGCCTATCAGTAGTTAGTGCCTTCAGTAGTTAGAATCTTTTATTTAGCTGGCAGTATTGGCGCTCGCTGTATTGCAGTAGTTAGAGTAACGAAGATTTTTGTGAGGTAAGTGATTCGTGAAAGGTGTAGGTTATTGTTAGTCAGGACCATTCCTTTGTAGGGATTATTGAAAGTCAGATTTCGTTGCGCTAAAAAAAAATATTGTGTGTCAGTTTAGTGTTGATCAGAATAAGTAAAGAGAGAAATGTCTGAGTATGTTCAGTTTTGCTCAGCTGTTTGAAAATCAAATAACGTAAGAGGTTTACGAGCACAGTAATATATAATTTTCCAAAGGGGACGTTTCAATGGAAGAGGTTTTTGTCGAATGGAATTTAGTGTTGTGAAGTAGTGGAATGCACTGTAGGTGGGAAACTGTATTAGATGGCGCGAACTTGAATAAACTAGTAAATAGTTTGGCTTTCATCCTGTTTATGCTTAAATTAAACGAACAGAAGAGTTAACTAGCCTGCAGTGCTTTTGCAAACAAACTGGAGGCTACAGAACTACAGTTCCGATGTGTGTAACAGGAAAGTTGAGAAGTAATGGTAGTAGTAGTTACAGTGGTTGTAGTAATTTATTCATTGATGGAACACTCTTAAAATAATATTCTACATGTCGTAGTATTATAGCTTAATAACAAACAAAAAAACGTAATTCAGATACAGAGAGATACACGTACTAGGTTGGTGAATAAGTCTGTAGAGTTTTCGTTTTGTACGAGGCGTGTCTTTTAAGTAAGTACCATTTTGCCACACCGCGGCCGCAGCGCTGCGGTCGGCGTTCTGCGCATGCGCACTGGGTACCTACATCTGTTGCCTACGCACTGACGCCATTACGGTCTGATTCTTCCTTGTTTACGTTGTGTACTGAGTGTTTAACATGCCTCCGATAATCGTGAATCCCGCCGACTGTGAAGTACGGTCTGTTATAAGATTTCTTAGTGCTAAAGGCCTAAAAGTGATCGATATTCATCATGATATCTGTGCAGTTTACGGAGAAAACATTATCAGTGATGCAATGGTAAGAAAGTGGGTTAGAGCACTTAAAGATGGCCGCACAAATGTGCATGATGAACAACGGAGTGGGCGTCCTTCTGTCGTTAATGAAAGTTTGGTGCAGGAAGTGGACAATAAGGTGAGAGGAAACACGCTTTACGATTTCCTCGTTGCGGGATGACTTTCTTAATGTTTCTTGTGGTGTTTTGTATGGCATTACGACCGAGCACTTGAATTACCGAAAATTGTGCGCACGTTGGGTACCGAAAATGTTGACAGATGTCCACAAAACCAAACGTTTAGACAGTGCATTGACTTTCCTTGAGCGGTACCACAACCACGGTGATGATTTCTTAAGCCAAATTGTTATGATCGATGAAACATGGGTGACCTACATCACACCAGAATCAAAGCAACAGTCCATGGAATGGCGGCATTCAGATTCACCCAGAAAAGTGAAGTTTAAGCAAACAATTTCTGCCCGGAAAATCATGTGCACAGTTTTTTGGGACAGAAAAGGAGTATTGCTTTTGGAATTTCTGCCTCATAATGAGGCAATCAATGCAACAGCTTACTGTAAGACATTCCACGATCCGCGCCGTTCAGTTCGTAACAAAAGACGTGACAAGTTGAGCAAGGGCGCCGTTTTGCTGCAAGACAATGCCCATCCGCATGTGACGAATCAGACCAAAGATCTCATCACATCTTTGCGATGGGAAACTCTAGATCTTGCGCCCAGTGACTGCCATCTGTTCCTGCAGTTGAAGAGACACCTGAGCGGTCAGCGTCTTCAAGACGATGACGAAGTCAAAACAGTGGTGATGCAGTGGTTAACAAGTCAGGCGGCAGACTTCTATGAGGAGCATATACAAAAACTGGTACAACGTTATGACAAGTGCCTCAATATTGATGGAAATTATTTAGAAAAGAAGATTAAGGTACAGGCTTACATGTAATAATAAAATTATTGAAATATTTTAGCACGTCTTTTTTTAATTTCAAAACGGCACTTACTTAAAAAAAACATGCCTCGTATGTTGGTATTCCGGTTGCTGTGCGTTCATTTATCGGTTATCATATTTCAATTGTAGTTCACTATTGCTATTTGAGTTTACATATTGTGATTTTGTCTTTTGGAGGTAGTGAATGGAGCTGTGGACGCTAGAAAATGGAGTACCAAGTGGAACACTTCCGACGTATTGTTCCGTTTCAGTTCAATAGAGGTGTGACAGTGGCGGATGCAGCCAGAAACATTTGCACCGTGTATGGGGATAATGCCACGTTCAGGAAGGTCTTAAGGATTTTATGATCATTTAAACACATTTAATCCATAATGATCTAGGTCAGTGTACTCGAGAAATGGCAAATGTGATAAAATGTGATCATTGTACCATCGTGCGACATTTGCATGCAGTGGGGAAGGTTCAAAAATTGGGTGTATGGGTACTGTATGCTCTAAGCCAAAATCACAAAAATCAGCGGGTGGCTATGTGTGTATCTGTGCTTCCTCGTCCCAACTGTCTCGTGAAGAACACCGACAACTCTTATCCCGTACCGTTATTGGTGAAGAGAAATGTGTGTTTACGCTAATGTAAGAAAAAGAAAGGAATGGTTGAGCCCAAGCAAGGCAGCAACTCTTACAAAGACCTGTGAGCATCCCCAAGATATATCTGGGGGAACAGCGACGTTTTGGTGTACTGCACCAGGAAGACTGCATGAAATGATGCTACTCCACAAAAACGCCCGCCCGCATTCTGCTACATTGACAAAAAAAAATCTGTACAAGAGTTGGGCTGGGACGCCACTCCACACCCACCTTGGTCACCTGATCTGAGTCCTCAGATGTCCACCTTTTCCGCTCTCTATCGAGCAACCTAAAAAGAGCATCCGTTCCGGATGAGAATGGTCTCCATACATGGCTCGATAAGTTCTTTGCCTCAAAACCACCTGATTTCTACAGTCACAGAATCTAAAAGTTACTCCAGTGTTGGCAGACTGTTGTAAATAGTAAAGAAGAATTATTATTGATGACTAAAGTCTCTGTTATGTGTATCTGTTGTATTTATTAAACATACGGAAAAACGCTACGAACCTATGTACCAACCCAACACTTAGAGGTCTAGTCTGACAAAGATTGGACAGTTAGTCGGCCATGGCCTTACAGTTGGTGGGCAATATTACACCACTGGCCATTAAAATTTGCTACACCACGAAGATGACGTGCTACAGACGCGAAATTTAACCGACAGGAAGAAGATGCTGTGATATGCAAAAGATTAGCTTTTCAGAACATCCACACAAGGTTGGCGCCGGTGGCGACACCTACAATGTGCTGACATGAGGAAAGTTTCCAACCGATTTCTCATACACAAACAGCAGTTGACCGGCGTTGCCTGGTGAAACGTTGTGATGCCTCGTGTAAGGAGGAGGAATGCGTACCATCACGTTTCCGAGTTTGATAAACGTCGGATTGTAGCCTATCGCGATTGCGGTTTGAAATATTACTGTATCTCATTGCCCTATCAGAACCCCTCGGAGAGCATTAAAGATAAACACCAGTCTTAATTGCCCAATTGTAAAGTGACCTGTTTCCAAATTACATAGAAAAATAACCACTATTTAAGTATATATATAATTCGAAAATGATGCTTTGCTGATTAACATTGTTCTTATGTGAAAAACACAATATAGATGTGAAATTAATACTGTAACTAATCGAAAGAAATGTAGCACATGGTCAGGATGTACCAGTAAACCTATCATTATAAAATTACTACAGCAAATCCAATAGAACATATAAATAAAGTATGTTAATTGAATCTCTGTTATATGTTAGCACTAAAATTCAGGCACTAGTTGATTTGTTATAAACAAATTTAGAAATTTAATTCTTACCTGTAACATAATTAGTCATAAAATGTTATATTAACTCATAACTAAGTTGAAAATAGGTTCACCTTGTTCAGCACTGTGGTTGTAAATTTTTAGCAATGTGTATCTCATATATGGTTTAACTTTTAATTGTGATTTTACATAAAATTGTAATTTTCATTGTCTGTAATTGTTAACAAAAGTATAAATAGAGGTCACGCAGGCGCCTTGGAGCACTCGTTTTTTGGCTAGGGTTGCGAGCAAATGTTTTGTAGGCTCACTCGTTTTTTGATTGTTGTGGACTCTGTGTCAATTGATGTCAACTTTGGGTACATGTGATGTAACGGAACAGTTCACCAGGCTTGGACACCAGAGTCCTAGAAATATACTGGTGTTAAAACTGCACTGTACTTTGGAATTTATTTGGGAGTCTTCCACAATCCTTTTCATAGGCTGCACAGCGACGAGACGAATCCAGGAATTTTACAACACCCCAAGAACTAAACAACTTTCACTGTTGGTAGAACTGACGTGAAAACAACAGCACATCAACTGGGCATTTCACTCAAAAGTCAAAACATTTGCAACGCGGAGGTGGGGAAATATAAACATCTCAGGTTTATCGTATCGCGACATTGCTGCTCACATTGGTCGAAATCCAATGACTGTTAGCAAAATATGGAATCGGTGGGTTCAGGAGGGTAATACGGAATCCGTGCTGGATCCCAACGGCCTCGTATCACTAGCAGTCGAGATGACAGGCATCTTATCCACATGGCTGTAACAGATCGTCCAGCCACGTCTCGACCCCTAAGTCAACAGATGGAGACGTTTCCAAGACAACAACCATCTGCACGAACAGTTCGACGACGTTTGCAGCAGCATAGACTATCAGCTCGGAGACCAGGCTGCGGTTACCCTTGACGCTGCATCACAGACAGGAGCGCCTGCGATGGTGTACTCAATGACGAACCTGGGTGTGCGAATGGCAAAACATCATTTTTTCAGATGAATCCAGGTTCTGTTTACAGCATCAAGATGATCACATCCGAGTTTGGCGACATCACGGTGAACGCACATTGGAAGCGGTTAATCGTCATCGCCATACTGGCGTATCACCCGGCGTGATAGTATGGGGTGCCATTGGTTACTCGTCTCGGTCACCTCTTGTTCGCATTGACGGCACTTTGAACAGTGGACGTTACATTTCAGTTGTGTTTCGACCCGTGGCTCTACCCTTCATTTGATCCCTGTGAAACCCTACTTTTCAGCAGGATAATGCACGACCGCATGTTGCAGCTCCTGTACGAGCCTTTCTGGATACAGAAAATGTTTGACTTCTGCCCTGTGAAACACGCTCTCCAGATCTCTCACCAACTGAAACCGTCTGGTCAATGGTGGCCGAGCAACTGGCTCGTCACAACACGCCAGTCACTACACTTGATGAACTGTGGTATCGTGTTGAAGCTGCATGGGTAGCTGTACCTTTACACGCCATCCAAGCTCTGTTTGACTCAACACCCAGGCATATCAAGGCCGTTATTGTGGCCAGAGGTAGTTGTTCTGGGTACTGATTTCTCAGGATCTATGCACCCAAATTGCGTGAAAAAGTAATCACATGTCAGTTCTAGTATAATATATTTGTCCAATGAATACCCGTTTATCATCTGCATTTCTTCTTGGTGTAGCAATTTTAATGGCCAGTAGTGTAGTTTTGACTTTCGACAATGAGATATCGACTTCTAATTTGCAAAACGCTAAGAATCTTAGCGTTGTTCGGGAATCAGTGCAGAAGTGCGTGTTAGGAATGGCTAGAAGAGTCGGGAGGACAAATTAACGGGTCACAAGACTGGAGTGCAAAACTAATTGTGACAGAAATGATAATTAACGAAAGGCCGGCGGGACATGTGGCACAGGTCAGATGGGGATGTTTGAAGATTCTTAGAAACGGATTTACTGGATCTACAGGGGACACCAAAAAACTATTTATATCGTGTAGGTTGAAATGATAATAGTAAGCTACACATTAAATTTCTTTGATATACGTGCCAAGTACAGAAGTAATTTATTGGACAATAACTTTCGAGGATACGTAGTTATCTTCTCGCATGAAATAACAGAGGTGCCGTTGTCAATTAAATTCGAAATTTATGACTTTATCCATTAATATACCGAGGATTTGCTTAACAATGTAAAACCCCTAACCTCTGAGTGTCGTCAGCGAGTGCAGTAAGCACTCCGCGATTAGCGACGGAAATCATTCGAGCAACATTAACATTTCTCAAGGTGTGAAGGACCGAACCAAAAACTACAGCTGCGCATGCTGATTCCTTACTTAATGATCCCCAATACAGAAAAAGCTAAAATCCTTCCCCATTCTCTGCACGGGTTTCGCCAGCTACACATAAGCTCAATGGGCAGAAGTAACTTTGGTTTCCACCACATCATCTTGCAAGATTGCGTCAAGATGTTAAAAAAATGGCTGTAGGCACTATGGGACTTAACATCTGATGTCATCAGTCCCCTAGACTGAGAACTACTTAAACCTAACTAACCTAAGGACATCACACACATCCATGGCCGAGGCAGGATTCGAACCTGCGATCGCAGCAGCAGCGCGGTTCCGGACTGAAGCGCCTAGAGCCGCTCGGCCACAGCGGCCGGCGTCAAGATGTTCCCCTTCACAGACATCAGAGTATGTAGTACATGAGCGATTGCATACTGGTACATTTAGTTGTGCTCTGCATGGTGATTCCGTGACGATGTTACAAACTTTCAGTGATTATGTAGAAGGGCAAATGAATCAGGTGGAGGTAAGGGACTGTGGTCCAGAAAAGGCCGTGTCGAAAGTTATAAGCGAAAATTGTTCTGACACCTCTGGTAGTGGAATACATGTACCTTTAAAATGTTGGCGCTAAGGTTGCAAGATTGGCAATTTTCAGAGGTGGTAGTATGGACCAAAGGGAGAAGAAAAGTCTAGTAAACTTGATCTATAAAACGCATATGTTAAGAGCGACAAGCACTTGTTCGTCTTCACTGCTGTGTAATACGAGGGCATTTCGAAAAGTAAAGATACAATGGCTCGCACTCCTTAAATAGAACATTTAATTAGAAACCGTCAGTTACATCTTATCAACTGGATTATTTGTTATTTTTCGACACAATCACCCCTGTTATCCAAACATTTGTTAAGTCGGTGCACAAGCTTTTGTATCCCACAGTCATAGAAGGTTGCCACCTGTTGTCGGAACCACATTTCAACTTCTTCTTTGATCTCTTCATCGTCGTGGAATGATTTTCCACCAAGATGTGACTTCAGGTAACGGAAGACATGGAAGTCGGTGGGCGCAAGGTCCGGGCTGTATGGCGGATGGTCCAATACGTCCCATTTGAATTGTTTGAGTAGTGCTTTGGTTACGAGCGCTGTGTGAGGCCGAGCATTGTCATGAAGCAAGCGGATGCCACTTGTCAGCATTCCCCTGCGTTTGTTTTGAATTGCCCTTCGAAGACGTTTAAAAGTCTGGCAATATGCAGCAGCATTAATTGTCGTTCCAGGAGGCATAAATTCCAACAGGGGAATGCCTTGTCTGTCCCAAAAAACAGACGCCATGATTTTCTTCGCTGAAATCGACGTTTTGCATTTCTCGGCTTTTGGTGAATTCGAATTGCGCCATTGCATTGATTGTTGCATGGATTCAGGTGTATGGTGATAAACCCACGTCTCGTAACCTGTCACAATGTGATCAAGGAACTCATCACCTGCTTCAGCATAGCATGTGAGGAAGTCGAGTACAAAGCCCATCCTTTTCTTTTTTTGTTCTTCTGTTAACAGTTTTGGAACCCAGCGCACACACAATTTCCTGTACCCTAATTTGACAGTCACAACGTCATGGAGAGTTGTCACTGACACGTCCAGTATGATCTGATGCAATTCTTTCAATGCGAGACGTCTATTCGCACAAATTGCTTCCTCCGTTCTCCGAACAAGGGCATCAAAGATCACAGATGGCCGACCTGTTCTTTGTTCGTCATGAACATCAGTCCTACTTCAGAGAAATGACGACACCATTTAGTTACATTTTGTCGATTCATAATGTTCCCATAAACAGAAACAATTTCTTTGCGAATATCCACTGGTCGCTGACCTTTTGCATGAAGAAAACGTATGACGGAGCGCACTTCGCATTTGGCGGGATTCTGAATCGGCGCAGCCATTTTAAAGACGACCTACTCCAATCAGAAGCAACGTTCAACTGCCGAACGACCGTAAGGAGAAAGCTAACGGTTCAAGGTTAACACCAGTGTCGCCAACTTGCTCGCCAAAACTCTTCTGTTCCTCTGGCGTACGCTGTATCTTTACTTTCCGAAATACCCTCGTACATCTCATCCGTCGAACAAGTTCTTAAGGCATGCATTTTAGAACCCATGTTCACTACACTTTTTTTCTTCTTTGGTCCATATTACCTTCTCTAAAAATACGGGAACCAAAGAGCTTGCAGTAGAAGAGATGTGTTCACAGTATCGAAAATGAACAAGTGCTTAGAGCTCTTAATGTATGCATGAGCTCTTGGTTACTAGGCATTTTTTGCGTTCTCTTGGTACGTGTAAGCACCTCTGAAAGTTGCCTACCCTACAGTCTTAACAACAACAGTACCGGTACATGTATTCCACTGCCAGAGCTATCAGAAGGATTTTCGCTTATAACTTCCGACTCGGTCGTTTCCGTACCATGGTCCATACCTCAAACTGATACATTTACCCCTCTCCATCATCCCTGAAAGTCTGTAACATCATCAAGGAATCATCCTGTATATAAAGCGCCGGTATGGCCCACGATGAGATATGTCGAGTCGAACTTACACTTTGGACTCCAAGAGCGTCCGATCAAATACCTTTGGATTTATTATGGATACTCCGCAACTGTTGTGGATTAGAGAGGGGGTAGCTGCGCTCGTTTGTTATCAAAAACTCCAAGATTCGCAAGATGTAATTCGTTGATACCTTCGCTTACAAGCAAGATTTGAGGAAATGCTAGAGTGTAAATGATAAAAGTACCTCAGCATTGTAATTCGAAAAGGCTAGTTGATCCTTTTTTGGTTTCGCATGTACTGTAAGCTATGAAACGGGGACAATGCCACTTGCTAAAGCTGCGAAATTCAGATCACGTGTCCAGTATGCGTAGCACGCTTATCTCCATAGATTAAGCCAGAACATATCAGCTCGTCAATATAAGTGCTTGAGCAATATCGACTGTATCAGAGCCACACAGAAAAGGAGAGATAGCAATTGCGCCAAGCGACCTACTCAGGCGAATGAGTCTCAAACGCGAGCCTTTGTCTGCTGAAGTTCCAATCTGGTGTCTCGTTTGACCGATGTTGAGAATTCACAGCCATGTCTACACAGCCATCCATCGTACCCTAGTCCAGAGGTTTCAAAACTTCTTTGCCTAAAAGCCAATACTGATGTTGGAGAGCGACACCTCGCGCTGCGTAGGAAACGGGGAGGGGCTGTGAAGTGATCATTCAGACGGAAGTTCAAACTTCGCCAAACCTTGGTTATTTATAGAAGCTTACCACTTACACATTTTGAATATATATATTATATGGTATCATACTAAATATTTTAAGTGAAAAAGAAAATAGTATATTGGAACTACAAGCCTTTTTGTGAAGGTTTACATAACGAACAATATTTCGCACCGAAGCGGATACTGTGGCCATTGCCATCGCAACAGGATCCCATTTTTGTTTTTCTGACTTCCTGGCATATTTTCTAGTCATCTTCACGCCCTACTACCTGAAATAATACCAAGCGACTGCACAACACCGTTTTGAATCGGACTTTTGAGTTGGGCCAACCATAACAAAACAGAGACAGCTGTGAATAATATAAATTAATTAATTCAAAATTTTCACAAATAGATAAAGTGACGGATGATAGCTTTGTGTACAAAAGGGTTCACAAGACTGTTTTATCTGTTGTATTACGCGTATTTTTAGAAGTAATTAACTCTTATTGAGATAAACAACTTTAACACTTTTCCCGGCGAGTAGTGTGGCCATTTTTCCTGATCGGACGCCATGTCGGCATCGGTGATCCATGGAAGAAGCTAACAAACTGAAATAAGTAACACGGAACTACATGCGTAGGCCAAAAGATGTTTAAATATTGATACTGTAAAAATTATTCAAAAAATGGTTCAAATGGCTCTGAGCACTATGGGACATAACTTCTGAGGTCATCAGTCCCCTAGAACTTAGAACTACTTAAACCTAACTTACCTACACACATACATGCCCGAGGCAGGATTCGAACCTGCGACCGTAGCGGTTGCGCGGTTCCAGACTGAAGTGTCTAGAACCGCTCGGCCAATTCGGCCGGCTAAAAACTATTATTCTGCGTACATGTGAGGTAACGATAATAATACAAATAACTTATATTGCATCAGGTGACTCAAAAACAAAACTCTTTTAGTAAAAATTGACAGAACAAGTTTCCACTGTCAGTCGGACGACAATAGCGATGTAAATCAGAATTTGTCTGACCACTTCTCGGCTGGGAGTAGCGTTGTTCAAGGCAAACAATATGCAATGGCCACTTTCCCTGTCCTGACCACATTACCACACCTTCCTCTATCGATCTTATTATTAAGTGGTAACCTACATAATTTAGCGTGTTGTACTAATTAATGACAGTAATTGCAATTTGAGACACGATCACAAATGTCTATTAAATGTTTTGAATGTCAATTTTCGTTTGCCCATTGCATTGTATTACAACAGCCTTAATTTGAGTTAATATTACTAGCTACAAACATGTACTGCATTTGAACATGACCACCTCTATAACGCCCATTCACGAATCCGTGTTACTTCCGTTTCACATTCCATGAGCAGCTGTCCGGTGCTCGTTGCGCACTCTCGTCAGTTGTCAGCCCTGGAAGACAAACAACGAAATATTCTCCCCCTCACGTCTATTAACTCCCCTCTCACTTCTATTAAGCCCCCCCGCCCCCCCTTAGTGGCCCACGCTATACGCTACACAGCCCTTCACGTAAGCGGTAAATTTGTACTTAGCTCAAGGTCGAATTAGCCAGCGACAAGTAATATTAACCTCATTTTAAAACATTACTGTCTATGAAAGTATTTTTGTTTGTTACTGAGAAAGAAAAAAAAAAACCTCTTAAGAAGCTTTTAACGATAGTTGACGTGTCTGGATTCTACTGCTAGTTGCTAATATATTATTATAAAATACGGCTGTGGACCGCTAGCCGCACGAACACGTGTTTCGTGACGAACACTGCCCTAGTCACTCAAGGTGAAAAACGAGATTCGCATTCTAAACACATTGTTCAGATGGGGCATCTGGAAATTCAATGAGGCGGTGTACAGGGTACTTCGTTACAGACTGACTATCTGGCGTATCCTTGCTGTTTTACATGTGCAGTTGTACCGCTCAGAATACACTGCGGTGTGTGAGAAAGTCTGACATCAATACTCCTCTAGCCAGCTGACGGAGTGTGGCAAAGAATACTCTGTTACCATGAGCTGATACCACCCTTCCCTGTTCCACTCCACTAGTCAGTACCAGATAACTTTCCTCTCCAAGATAATATCCATCGTGGAGCAAGGAAGGACAGCTTCCCCTTCCTCCCTTTGAAAAATAAATTATGTATGGGTGGGGAGGTTATATCTGCGCTACTTCAGACAGTGCAGACCCAATACTGTTTTGTATGCGTATCCAACTTTATTGGAACGATGTTCAGACTGTGCGCTGCAGGATTTGCTTTATTAGTAGACTTAATGTTATGCCTTGGCTTTAGGCGCCAGTAACGGTGCAGCGAAGTAGGGTTGACACACAAGCATCAGTGTGCATTACAGCTGCAGATAGTAAATATGGGACTGAACAATGTGAGCAGTACTTCACTCGTAAAGGTGTTTTATCATAACAATTGCAACAGTGCTACTGATCTTCGCGAGTATCGAAGCCATAAACGAATACGGAGAGGCCCTCTTTCCGTAACCGGGTTCAAGAACATGATTTGGAACTTCGAATCAGCTGACGATTTGGGAATTCCTCCTAGGAGAGGGCCAGTTGCGCTACAAATTGTTGAAGAAGGTACTGTTGCCATGGCCTAGAATGCTGCACGCAATGTGCGGTCTTCAGTCAGTGCACGTGCTGTGTCACAACAGTTTTCCATGGTCCACCGCTCGAGAAGTGCTGCAAACAATTGTGCGGTTCCAGGTTGTCGTGGACGTAGATGGTCGTCACAGTGAGCAACGTCTGTAACCTGGAGCGTAAACACGGTACGCAACTAACAAATGTTACCCTCTCACGTAAAAATTAAAATTCTTTCAGTGCTTTATTCGTCATTTCTCTTCCGCACGTCCTTACATACACTATATGACCAAAAGAATGCGGACACCTGGCTGAAAATTACACAATATCGTGGTGCCCTCCATCGGTAATGCTGGAATTTAATATGGTGTTAGCCCACCCTTAGCCTTGGTGACAGCTTCCACTCTCGCAGGCCTACGTCCAGTAAGGTGCAGGAAGGTTTCTTAGGGAATGGCTGCACTGAGGAGAGGTATCGATGTCGGTCGGTAAGGCCCGGCACGAAGTCGGCGTTCCAAAAAATCCCAAAGGTGTTCTATAGGATTCAGGTCAGGACTCTATGCAGGCCAGTCCATTACAGCGATGTTATTGTCGTGTTACCACTCCGTCACAGGCCGTGCATTATGAACAGGTGCTCGATCGTGTTTAAAGATGCAATCGCTATCCCCGAACCGCTCTTCAACAGTGGGAAGCAAGAAGGTGCTTAAAACATCAATGTAGGCCTGTGCTGTGACAGTACCACGCAAAACAAGGGGTGCAAGCCCCTCCACGAAAAACACGACCGCACCATAACACTACCTCCTCCGAATTTTACTGTTGGCACTACACACGCTGGCAGATGAAGTTCACCGGGCATTCGCCATACCCAAATCCTGCCATCGGATCGCCACATTGTGTACTATGATTTGTCACTCCGCACAACGTTTTTCCACTGTTCAACCGTCCAATGTTTACGCTCCTTACTCCAAACGAGGCGTGGTTTGGCATTTACCGGCGTGATGTGTGGCTTATGAGCAGCCATTCGACCATGAAATCCAAGTTTTCTCACCTCCCGCCTAACTGTCACAGTACTTGCAGTGGATCCTGATGCAGTTTAGAATTCCTGTGTGATGGTCTGGATAGATGTCTGCCTATTACACGTTACGACCCTCTTCAACTGCTGGCGGTCTCTGTCAGTCAGCAGACGAGGTCGGCCTGTACGCTTTTGTGCTGTACATGTCCCTTCACGTTTCCACTTCACTATCATATCGGAAACACTGGACCAAAGGATGTTTAGGAGTGTGGAAATCTCGCGTACAGACGAATGACACAAGTGACACCCAATCACCTGAGCACATTCGAAGTCCGTGAGTTACGCGGAGGGTCCCATTCTGCTCTCCCACGATGTCTAATGACTTCCGAGGTCGCTGATATGGAGTACCCGGCAGTACGTCGCAGCACAATGCACCCAATATTAAAAACGTATGTTTTTGGGGGTGTCCGGATACTTTTGATCACATAGTGTATGTTTTTGCACAAGTTTCATTGACCTGCGGTTATTCGTATTTCATCGTGGCCCTCTCAAATAGCGAAAGTTTAATTGTAACCACCCTGTAGTCGCATCTTGCTCCATTACACAGAGACGTATCATTTCAGTATAATTTTGAAAGTCAGAGCATGTAGTGGAGAGTGACTAGTGGGGTGTACGCAGAGCAGTTTGTTTTGAAACACCAAAAATATTTCGCCGTTATTCTTGCAAACGAATGACTCAGATTGTTCTAGGCTCTAGAAGCTGCCTCTACTGTTGCAACTTCATTTCACGGTGTTCTATCCCGTGTTACCAGCCAATGTCAAAAAACACAGAAAATAAGAATATAAAATGTGTTCGCATGTAATTTGAACGTTAGCACATCGACGCAAAAATAATAACTATAAATTTCCTATGAATTATATTCTCTCATTAATAATGTTTGAGGTATTAGATAGGATTAAGAAGTGAAACTATTAGTATATTTGGTGAATAATAAATCCAGTTTTCAATAGCTTCAAATTTTAGTTTGTACAAAATTGTCTTTCCTTCCTCTACCCTACCTCTTTCTATGAAGCTCAAAAAAGTTGCCCCCTTCACTACTCAGATCATGGGTAGACTCCTGTTCCCCTCCTATTACAGTGAGTGGTAACATCTCTGGTTTCATTGCTGAGCTTCTTGGGCGTTATTTTTGGAATGTTGATAATAATGTAAACGAAGAAAAAGAAACGCTGCAGCCGGGTGCTTTGCTCCTGGTTCAGATGTACCCTCAAGAGGGAAAATTTTAATCTGTCACAGAGTACTCCAGCTATCATCACAGCATCAACACATAAAATAATTCTTAAAATTTCAGTTGTTGCTAACGCAATTTGATGTACCGATTTTAAATATAGCCACAGTCCTCCTCAAACATTTAAGACCTATTCATAAATCAGTGAATTTTGACAAAACACCTGTTTTATGTTGTACCAATTGGCATTCAATTACGAAAAATGGAATGTTGATAATAATGTAAACGAAGAAAAAGAAACGTTGCAGCCGGGTGCTTTGCTCCTGGTTCAGATGTACCCTCAAGAGGGAAAATTTTAATCTGTCACAGAGTACTCCAGCTATCATCACAGCATCAACACATAAAATAATTCTTAAAATTTCAGTTGTTGCTAACGCAATTTGATGTACCGATTTTAAATATAGCCACAGTCCTCCTCAAACATTTAAGACCTATTCATAAATCAGTGAATTTTGACAAAAAACCTGTTCTATGTTGTACCAATTGGCATTCAATTACGAAAAATGGAAATTAAAATGAACATATGTGTGGTGTGCGTACTGTAAGACCTTCGGTACACACACCATCAGATTATCTGACTTGTCGCTCTAGTGAAGAAGGCGAGTGTCTCGTGATCTTATCGTGGCGTGTTTATCTTCTGCCGTTAGGTCAGACGATAGAAATGCCACTTGCACGCTTAGAGTAGCAGGTTGACGGTGACCAACTTTAAACAGAACTTGATTAATTTTCAAACACATTTATTAAAATAATAACCAGCATAAAAATTACTTAACTTGGCTCTGGATGCTATTTACAATTGACAATCTGAAGTTCCTTTGGTCTTGGTACGTTAATCTTATTCTCACATATCTCTGATACTTGACAAAGTGTCTATACATTTATCTTCATGGCTATGTACAGGAATATGGTAATCTTATTAGGAACAGACTGAAACTTGACTACAGACTAATGCAGACTGACGAATCGGAGGTCTGTACACTCGTTATAATACCTCGCGCGTTCAGGTATCACTGCGCAAGTGTGATCCGCGAGGAGAACAGGTTCTACGTTAGCAGCAGTCTCATTGGCTGCGTTACATATTAATACGCGGATCGGCGGAAGCAGAATTTGGTCCGTCTCTAAGACAGCGCCCTCTCATCGTGCAGAGACGGACGAGTGCTGCGCCTGCGCTGTTGTGCTTAGCGGGGCACTCCCTAGTGGGAAAGTTGTGTACACGCTGACTACGCGGAACTATGTACACAACAATATGTAAATTATTTCATATCACGGTATTTCAACAACAGCCCCAGCTCTCTTTGTCAGGTGTCGAGCGAGAATTTTCCAGCTCGCTGCTCTATCGGTCAGCAATTCTTCGAGCAAATAATGTAGCTGAGAAGATACTCCGAATGCTCGTTTTGCTTGTTTATCAGCCTACAGTGTGCTACAGTGTCGGATGCCTCTCACATGACGGTACCTACTGCCTCTGCTGTCAACTTTCTGCGATATTCCTGACATGAAAAGTGGCAATTCCTGACATGAAAAGTGCGAGGTCATCCACATGGGTACTAAAAGAAATCCGATAAATTTTGGATATACGATAAATCGCACTAATCTAAGGGCTGTCAATTCCACTAAATACCTAGGAACTACAATTACGAGCAACTTAAATTGGAAAGACCACACAGATAGTATTGTGGGGAAGGCGAAACAAAGACTGTGCTTTGTTGGCAGAACACTTAGAAGATGCAACAAACCCACTATAGAGATAGCCTACATTACACTTGTCCGTCCTCTGCTGGAACGTTGCTGCGCGGTGTGGGATCCTCACCAGGTAGGATTAACGGAGGACACCGAAAAAGTGCAAAGAAGGAGAGCTCGTTTTGTGTTATCGCGCAATAGGGGTGAGAGTGTCACTGATATTATACGCGCGTTGGGGTGGCAGTCACTGAAACAAAAGCGGTTTTCTTTGCGGCGAGATGGTTCAAATGGCGCTAAGCACTATGGGACTTAACATCTGGGGTCATCAGTCCCCTAGACTTAAAGCTGCTTTAACTTAACTAACCAAAGGACATCACACACATCCATGCCCGAGGCAGGATTCGAACCTGCGACCGTAGGAGCAGCGCGGTTCCGGACTGAAGGGCCTCGAACCGCTCGGCCACGGCGGCCGGCTTTGCGGCGAGATCTATTTACGAAATTTCAATCACCAACTTTCTCTTCCGAATGCGAAAATATTTGTTGACACCCATCTACGTAGGGAGAAATGATCATCATAATAAAATAAGAGAAATCAGGGCTCGAAAGGAAAGATTTAGGTGTTCCGTTTTCCTACGCGCCATTCGACAGTAGAATGGTAGAGAAGTAGTATGAAAATGGTTCGATGAACCTTCTGCTAGGCACTTAAGTGTGAATTGCAGAGTAACCATGTGGTGTAGATGTAGATCTACTCCAACCCTACCGGTGGAATCTGTTTCTGCAATGTGCAACTTATCTGCTGTTACAACTAAAACTAAGGCTGCTACGAGCAATGAGTTTCGCGAGCAGCTTACCGCAGACGCTGGCAGCTGGATAAAAGGTGCTGCCCACGGCGGCGGACAGCGCGAGGGCAAGCACCAGGCATCGAAGCGAGGACCGTGCGGCAGCCATGTCTCCCAGGGAATAGGCGCGGCGGGCTCGGGGACCCACGGCTGCGAATAATCTTATCGCCACAGATACAGCCGTCGACTGATAAGCCGCGTAACGGTGACGGAATTTCGAAGCACGAGCACACTTTCGTTGTGTGACAGGAATTCTTGATCAGCCATCCGTCAGATTACATCTCTTGGAGGCGTCACATACACTGACGTGAAAAAATCGCAACATCAAACGCCATAAACTAAAGTTGTTAGGCGTGTTTCTACATCTGAAAGATGATGTCTTTTCCAGTTGCATAAGACTGGCGCTAGTAGAGTCACTATGAGGATGTAAATCAGGTTTGCTTTATACGCACGCTATAACGGTCACAGGTCACCTTTGGGATTGGAGTGGCGAGTTGATGTTAGTCGACAACAGCTTTAAGGCGACAAAGACGCCATTATCAACACACCACTGAGTTTCGACACCTCACCGAGATTCGAAAAAATGTTCAAATGTGTGTGAAATCTTATGGGACTTAACTGCTAAGGTCATCAGTCCCTAAGCTTACACACTGCTTAACCTAAATTATCCTAAGGACAAACACACACACCCATGCCCGAGGGAGGACTCGAACCTCCACCGGGATCAGCCGCACAGTCCATGACTGCAGGGCCTTAGACCGCTCGGCTAATCCCGCGGGTCGAGTTTCGACGAGGCCGTGTAATAGGGCTACGTAAGCTGGATGTCCCTTCAGCGATACTGCAAAAAGACTTGGCAGGAATGTAGCCACTGTACGTGACTGCCAGCAACATAGTTAAGCCGGTATCATCTGCGGAACAGTCGCAAGAACACAGTGCTCCGGACGGCCACGTGACACTACCAAGAGGGAAGACCGTCGTGTTTGGAGTTTGGCTCTGGCGCATCGTACTGCATATGCAGCAGCAGTTCGAGCAACATTTGACACCACAGTGACACAACGAACTGTTACAAATTGGCTACTCCCATGACAGCTCTGACCCAGTCGCCCAGTAGCGTGCATTCCACTAACCCCAAACCACCGTCATTTCCGACCTGGAGGGCGTCAAGCGAGACCTTACTGGAAGGCAGGGTAGGAGTCCTGGTTCTATCTCGGTGCCAGAGATGGCCGTTTGTTGATTAGAAGAAGGGCAGCTGAGGGCTTGCAACCAATCTGTCTGTGTGCTAGGAGCACTGGTCGTACACCTGGAGTGCAATTCCGTACGAGAGCAGGAGCGCTTTCGTAGTTATCCCACACACACTGACTGCAAATCTGTAAGTCAATCTGGTGATTCGACCTGCTGAACCGCCATTCATGAACAGCACTTCAGGGGTGTTTTCCAGCAGGATACCTCTCGCCCACATAACGCTGTTGTAACCCAACATACTCTAGAGAGTGTTTAGATGTTATTTTGACCTGCTCAATCACCAGATCTGTCTCCAATCGAGCACATATGCGACATCATCGGACGACAATTCCAACATCCTCCATAAGCAGCACTAACTGTCCCTGTATTGACCAACCAAGTGCTACAGGCATGGAACTCCATCCCACATACTGACATCCGACACCTGTACAACACAATGCGTGCACTTATGCATGCTTGTATTCAACATTCTGGTGGTTACAGCCGTTATTAATGTACCACCATTTCACATTTACAATGGCTTGTCTCATACTTACGTTAACTTGTGATCTTGCAATGTTAATCACTTCAACTTGTTATCTATACAAATGTATTACCGAAATTTCATTACTCTACATTAATTATTTTTGGTGTTGCGATTCTCTTTCCAACAGTGTATATTGTTGCTAGCAGGAGGTTGTACAACTGTGCAGATATCCTACACAATATTTATACCATTATGGTTGTATTGTTATTGTTCTTACTTTGGTCTTCAATTGGAAGAATTGAAACCTTGGTCTCCATCCAATTTTTTTACCCTGCGCGCTCTCCTCTGTAGCCAAACTGACAACACATTGATGTAGGATGTGTTCTGTCAGTCGACCCCTTCTTTTACTCAAGTTGAGCCATAAATTTATGATCTTCCTGGTCCCATTCAGCTCCCCTTCATTCGTTATCCGATATGCCTATATAATCCTCAGTTACGCATTCGTCTTCTGTATTTCTTTCGTCTGTAACAGTCAATCATTGCCTACAACTCTCTTTGAGACTCTCTGCAACCAGTAGCAACCAGTAGTTCTTTCAATTTTTCCAAATCCCATCTTTCCAATTTCCTATCTCTCCAAAATGTCTTCAGTTTTAATCGACAATTCATAATCAATAAAATATGGTCAGAGTCCTCACCACCCCCCGGTCTTGCAATCTTTGTCTTACTATTGTATTATCTATCTGAAGCTTTCCAACGTCTCTAAGTCCCTTCCAGGTATAAAATCTTCTTTCGTGATTCTTTAACCGAAGATTGGTAATGATTAAATTTTCCTCTGTACAGATGTCTATCACGCGGTTTCCTCTTTCATTCTCTTCCTACAGTCTTTTTTTTTTTCTCTTACTTTTCCTATTATCTAATTCATCTCCCACATCACAATTAATTTTACACCTCCCTTAACAATTTGAATAATTTCTTATATCTGACCACACATCCTATCAATCTTTTCATCATCTGTGGAACTAGTAGCCGTACAAACTAGTACTGCCTTTATATCTCTCTAGGCTACGATAGTGTATTCACTATGCAGTTCATAGTATTTCATCTACATTCCTATTTTCTTGTTCATTGTTAGACCTACCGCCATTTCATTTTGCGATGATAGCTCTTTGCTCACCCGACAAATATGGTTAGAATAACGGTTTAAGACATGCAAGACTGACTTCAAAAATGTTGAGTGCTTGCTGTTATCATTTAAAAGTAATACTGACATAGAATTATCAGTTTACTATCGAAGTACGGTTAGCTTCTTACAATATTTTGTTCTCAGGCAGTTATATGGGTCTAGGGAAAAAAAAATTTAAACTTCAAAAAGGAGCAATAACTTCACTTATTTGGATCAACACAAAAGGGATGATGTAAAAACATTTTAATAGAACTTAATATCAGAATTCTTCCAGGAGTATATACAGAACATAATATTAATAATAACTATTATTGTGGTTCAATGTATTAGCTGATCGTAGAGTCTATGGGAGTAGCACCGGTTCCTAACGTCCTGTGCACACAATATTTCGGCGATCAAACATATCGCCATCGTCAGGTGTGCTAACGAACTGACCTTCTGGACTCGTTCCTCTTTGGTGGACTTTATACCGATGCTTAGGTGTAGTATTAACTCTAGTTTTGAGTGCTTCACATTTTTTGTTGTCTTAGCAGTTGCATGTCCAAGTTAACAAGGTCATCTTTTGGTGGTGCCATAGGTAACTATTGGTGTGATCTGAGTGCATAAGACAACTGGTGCACCTTTCGCTCACCATTTTCGATTTCTATAATTTCCTTCTTAGGTTTAGCTTTCCTCGCTGGTAACGATACTGGCCCTTGGGGAAAAGTGTCTGAGAACAAATGTTCTTGTCGGTAACTGTAACTTTATGTTCATGGGTGATGTCATTTCTATGACTTGATATGGCCCTTGATACACTAGAGGAATTTTTTTTTTTGTTTTACCCTTCTGCATGTAGAGATTCACCGATTCTGTACTCGGGCAGTTTACCAACGTGCTGTCCTACTTGTTCTGGCCGCCCAAGTGCTTTTGTATTCACTTTTTTCGCCCATTTCCACACATTCTGCAACATCTTCACAAAAACCTCTGCTAGCTCCCCATTTCTCCAAATTCATGGCTTAATCACTTCAAAGGATGACACCATTATTCTACTGCATACCACCTTATATAGTGAGAGTCCACCACCATTATACATTTTAGAACCATACACAACTACAAGACGGGGTAGGTAAACGTCCCAATCATTGTGATGGCTGTTCACACAGCAGCACAATATGTTGTTGACACTGTGATGGATGCATTCTATCTCCGGTTCGATTGAGAATGAAAGGCACTAGTTCTTAGCTTATGGATTCACAATAGATGGCACAATTGTTTAATCAGCTCAGATATTAAGTTCAAGCCACACTAATTTGTAATTATTGTGTTGGGAATGTCAACTTTCAATAACCAGTTGTTTACTACTGCCTGTGTCACATAACGATTATCCATTGGGGTTAGACAGAAAGGATCCTAATTGTCCATTCCCACCATTTTAAAGGGCTGGGATGCCTCTGGTAATCTTTGCAGTGATACGTGATTATGATGAGATTGGCACATTGAGTAAATGGTACACAGTCCATCACATACTGGGCAAAATCCTGTCTCCTTGCACTCCACCGATATTGCTCAGATATTCGAAGATCAATTGCCCAGCACACTCTGTGATCTACAGGTACCACAGTGTGTGGATCAAACTTCATCATCCCACACAACAGCCCATTACGAATCACAAAGTGTGGCTGTGTCCTACATAATTGGCAGTATGTATCAGTGTTCTGCATCTCTTGCTACTCTGCAAGGCTTCTACGAAGCACTCATATGACCCTATCTTTCTCTTAAAGCCGCCAGCATTGCTATGTTTCCTATCAGGTTTGTGTACTACCTCATTATCGAATTCATTCAACCTCCAACGAATTAAACTGCTCGAAGGAGCCTTCAACCCTAATAACCTTTAACACTGCATGGTCAATTATAACTATGAATTTCCTACTGTACAAGTTACCACATGTACATACCATACATAACACTCAACATCTCTTCCTCTGTGGTTGAATAATACCGTTTGGCTTTATTCAGTTGACTTGATGCACACACTACTTGCACTGTTTAGCCAATACATCCAATCATCTGGTTACTTGTGTCACAGAATAAGATGAATTAGTTCTCAAAATTTGGAAATACGGACACTGGGCTAATTGTTAGTGTGTCGTTCAATTTCTCAAATGTGGTTTAGCTGTCAGTTGACCCCCAAAATTTCACATCTTTTTCTAACAAATGAGTTAATGATTGGGCGATTTCAGCAAACCCTTTGACAAATTTGTAATTGTTTGCAGCAGTAAGAAATCATGGACAGTGCATATCAGTCTTGGGTCATTCTTCAAACTGTCTTGGCAATTTACTTGACCTACTAGATAGCTCTGGAGGCACTTTTCGATACTTAACATTAAACACGCCAACTTCAATCTCTTAAACACTCCTTCCAAGTCACTGTGTGTGCTCCTTTATATCTTTATAAAACACAATATTATCATCTAATTAGACCATAGAATGACATGGTTTTAACCCTGTCAGCAAAGTAGTTAGTGCATTCTTCAGCCAAAATCTTTCAATACTGTATTGTCGTCATGGAACGGTGCATTTGGTCTTTCCTACTGGTGATATCCAGTCTTTAAATCCATTGTGGAGAAGTATTTACACTGAGCTAGATTGTCCAATGTTTCTGTTACGTTCAGTACAGGATAAGCATCCATCGCCATTCCTGCATTCAGACATCAATTATCACAAAAAAACCTGTATCTCGTCACCCCATCTGATGGTTTCTTTGATAGAATGACAAAAGGTGCCCCCTCCCCCACCCCCAGCCCCCCATTGGCTATCATCCTTCTCAGTAACGCCATCCTTCAACTGTTTATTGATGAACTGCTCCATTACCTGTTGCAAAGCCGAAGTATTCTGTATGGTTTCTTGCAGATCGGAGGGCTATCCCCTCGCAGGATTTTATACTACATCACAGGTGGTGTAGGGATAGCGTCTTTGATTAGTAATGAAAACGTCCTCCGTCCCGTATTCGAAACCCACCATGGGTTAAATTTTGATTAATAATCAGCATTGGCGGCCGAAGACTTCCGGTATAAGAAGTTTGCCAATGGCCTTGTCAAAGAAAGCGAAGGAGCGGACAGAGGTTCATGGTACTCTCTTGTGCTAGGGGTGGATAACTGCCCCTAAAGGCGGAAGAATCAGCAATGATCAACGGCATGAGGATGCAGAAGGCAATGGAAACCATGCATTAAAGACACATAACGTGTATCCACAGGACATACGGCCTGTAATTTAAAAAGTGTCGTGATGATCTTTCCTTAGGCAAAAGATTACGAAATAGTCCCCCAGCCGGCCGTGGTGGCCGAGCGGTTCTAGGCGCTACAGTCTGGAACCGCGCGACCGCTACGGTCGCAGGTTCGAATCCTGCCTCAAGCATGAATGTGTGTGATGTCCTTAGGTTAGTTAGGTTTAAGTAGTTCTAAGTTCTAGGGGACTGATGACCTCAGATTTTAAGTCCCATAGTGCTCAGAGCAAATAGTCCCCCATTCGGATCTCCAGGAGAGGACCCCCAAGGGGGGGGGGGGGGGGACTATGAGAAGAAGATTGAATAATCAACGAAACTATAACGCTTGAACGTGGTAGGCAAACTACAAAATCCGAAAAGGGAAAGGCAATGGCTCAATCTAGATATAGAAGGATCAGCGAAGTGAAATAGAAAGAAGACAAGGATTTCTAGTCAGATGAAAATAGGGTAATGTCAACAGCAGCAGAAAATGGTATAACGGCAGTAGGATTTGTTATGAACAGGAAGGCAGGGCAAAGACTGTGTTACTGTGGACAATTCGGTGACAGGACTGTTCTTATCAGAATCGACAGCAAACCAACACCAACAACAACGTCGCAGTTTGAAGATGAAGAGATGGAGAATGTCTATGAAAATATTGAAAGGGTAAAGGGAGATGAAAATCTAAGAGTCATGGGGGACTGCAATGCAGTTGTTGGCGAAGGAATAGAAGAAAAGGTTGCAGGAGAATTTGGGCTTGGGATAAGGAATGAGAGAAGAGAAAGACTAATTGAGTTCTGTAATAAATTTCAGGTAGTAAAGCAACACTTCTGTCTCTAAGCTGATCGTAGGTTGTGTTCCAAAAATGAACAGCATAGAGACGGAATTGATGACACTTTCTGCAGGACCTGACCATCATTTTGCAGGACAATGCTCAAGCACGTACAGTGCGAGCTGTTACTGATTTGTTTGACTTATGGGGCTGCTAAGTGCTATACCAACTACTGCACTCCCCTGACCTAAGCCCTCGTGAATTCTACTCGACTTCTAAACTGAAGGAAACACTTCACGGCATTCGCTTCAGAACTGCTATAAATTCGTCGCGCAATAGGCCGCGCCGCTCGAACACTCAACACAACTGGCATTGCTAAGAGTATCCTACGACTTCCACATCGCTGCCAGCGGGTTATACACAATGCTGGTGACTACTTTGAAGGTCAGTAAAACTTTGAAACACGTATATATTTTGTACGAGCTGTAAATAAATAGTTGTCACTATTTAAGCTCCAACCCTCGTACTTGTAAGCTGCAACTAGCTGGCCTGCAAACGATTTTATGAACAGGTTGTCAATGCGACCAACATTCGACAAATGCAGGATGTAATTAAATTCGCATTAGAGACGTTGAGGTTTTGTAGTGCGGACCAAAACGGTTCAGTTTGAGAGTTTACAGGCCTCTCGTCGCCTGTCTCCTCTCGTTTTTCTCATTTTTTAAGTCATTTTTCTAAAGTGTCTCATTGGGGGAGGGCTGAGAAAGTTCATTGTAAATGAAACCGGTAATGAGGACTGATTTTTATTCATGATATTTCAACTGGTATTGGGACATTGCTTGGTCTTCCGTCCATCTTGTGTGGGTGAGTTGTGGTTGGACAAGGGCCACCTGCGTTGAATGCCGCAGAAAAAAGGGAGGCCGGGTTGGGCGGGCTTTTCTGTGGATATGAGGGGGAGTGAACAGAGCACGTGTCAGGTCCTCAGGGCAGCCGAGCTGCTGCGGCTCTTGGTCATTGTTATTAGGCATGAAGCGACAGCGGGCGCGCCTCTATGGAGCCAGCGTTAAACGCCTTGTTGATGTTTGCCGCCTGGACTTCGCTTGGCCGACGCCAAGTGTAAGTATTGTTTTCAGCGGTTCTCGGAATCTAAGGTCTGAAGCCACGGGACTCCCGGTACACCGGCGCCTATGGTCCGGGCGGCATAATTGGGGGGGGGGGGAGGGGGGGGGAGGGATTTTCATCGAAGGAGTAGATTGGACAACTCAAGAAGACGCAATGTGACGTCAGAGAGCCATATCGAAAATTGGTGGCAGTGACTACGACTGGAACAATAGTGTAGCCAGCCAGCTTTGTGAGATTTTTCGGAGTGCACTAAATGCGAAGGTTGTCACATTTTCCCGTGGTCTCTTACGATTAGAAACATTCGAGAGTGGCAGTGTCGCGAGGCACTAGTTTTCGGTATCGGCGTACTTTGCACGGGAGAGTGAGTCTCCTCTGGACCGCCAGGGAGAATAAGTGTATTGATAGTGTCCCCCCCTGGTGATACTCATGCGGAAACTTAGGAGTAAGACTGTCTCGGTGATCCGGACAGAAGTTAAGATTCTTTCCAGTGTTTATCTCATCGGGTTTTATCCGCGGTGATCGATCATCAGAGAGCCCAGCAGTATGGGGCTCAGCGGATGCACCATGCAACTGCCATTTGCTGTGTGCACACTGCCTGAGATCTTGGTGGTAAAATATTTGCAGCACCAGCCTACTAGGTATCTGTAATTCTTCTCCGAAGTCCTCAGCAGTGTATGCTCTCGTTTTGGCGCTACAGTACCCACGATTTTGCATGTGAATTTTTCAGATTTTGCATGTGAATTTTTCACAGAGTTCTCATTTCCGATCGGCATTCTGTCGTACAGCCGGTGTTTATCATTATCTCTGTTGATTGACCCACTCGTAACCAATTACCGTATTCAGTACTTCATAATGGGTGCCTCTTGAAAAATCTGCCAACTACTTATTCTCAACACCATTATCTTGTGTCCTTGTTGTATAAAAGCATTCTTCAATGAACAGGATATTTACAAGTTTTTTAGATAAAAGAAATCTCTTTTTGACACTTAATTTCTTTATCATTTAGCAGTAAGGTGATACTTTTCATTTCTTTCCCATTTGTTATAACTATTGAGAAGACAGACTGATTAGTAACTTTACCAAATTATAGCATGTGTGCAACCCTGTTTTATTACTCATCTACAGGGTCATTTTACTAATTCTATTATCGCCCCCCTCCCCTCCCCTCCTGAACCACGGACCTTGCCGCTGGTGGGGAGACTTACGTGCCTCAGCAATACAGACAGCCGTACCGGTAGGTGCAACCACAACGAAGGAACATATGTTGAGAGGCCAGACAAACGTGTGGTTACTGAAGAGGGGCAGCAAGCTTTTCAGTAGCTGCAGGGGCAACAGTCTGGATGGTTGACTGATCTGGCGTTGTAACATTAACCAAAACCGCATTGCTATGCTGGTACTGCGAACGGCTGAAAGCAAGGAAAAACTATAGTCGTAATTTTTTTCGAGGGCGTGCCGCTTTACTGTATGGTTCAATTATGATGGCATCCTCTTGGGTAAAATATTCCTGAGGTAAAATAGTCCCCCATTCGGATCTTCGGTCGGGGACTACTAAAGAGGACTTCGTTATCAGGAGAAACAAAACTGGCGTTCTATGGATCGGAACGTGGGATGTCAGATTCCTTAATCGGGAAATAGGTTATAAAAATTTAAAAAGGGAAACGGATACGTTAAGTTAGATATAGTGGGAATTAGTGAAGTTCGGTGGCAGAAGTAACAGGACTTCTAGTCAGGTGAATACAGGGCTATAAATACAAAATCAAATAGGGGTAATGCAGGAGCAGGTTTAATAATGAATAAAAAGATAGGAACACAGATAAGCTACTACGAACAGCATAGTGAGGGTATTATTGTAGCCACGAAGTCCACGCCTACCACAGTAGTACAAGTTAATATGCCAACTAGCTGTCCAAATGATGAAGAGATTGAAGAAATGTATGATGAAATAAAAAAAATTATTCAGATAGTTAAGGGAGACGTAAATTTAATAGTCATTGGGACTGGAATTTGGTAGTAGAAAAAGGAAGAGAAGGAAAGGTAGTAGGAGAATATGGACTGAGGGTAAGGAATGAAAGAAGAAGCCGTCTGGTAGAATTTTGCACAGAGCGTAATTTAATCATGGCTAACACCTGGTTTAAGAATCACGTAAGAAGGTTATATGCATGGAAGAGACCAGGAGACATGGGAAGGTTTCAGATTGATTATATAATGGCAAGATAGAAAATTAAGGTTCAAATGGTTCAAATGGCTCTGAGCACTGAGGTCATCAGTTCCATAGACTTAGAACTACTTAAACCTAACTAACCTAAGGTCGACACACACATCCATGCCCGAGGCAGGGTTCGAACCTGCGACCGTAGCAGCAGCACGGTTCCGGACTGAAGCGCTTAGAACCGCTTGGCCACTACGGCCGGCAGAAATTTACGAACCGGGTTTTAAATTGTAAGATATTTCCAGGGGCAGATGTGAACTCTGACCGCAATTTATTGGTTATGAACTGTAGATAAAAACTGAAGAAATTGCAAAAAGGTAGAAATTTAAGAAGATGGAACCTGGGTAAACTGAGAGAACCAGAAATTGTAGAGATTTTTAGAGGGAGTATTAGGGAACAATTGACAAGAACAGGGGAAAGGAATACAACAGAAAAAGAATGGGGAGCTTTGAGAGATGAAATAGAGAAGACAGCAGAGGAAAATGTTCAAATGAGTGTGAAATCTTATGAGACTTAACTGCTAAGGTCATCAGTCCCTAGGCTTACACACTGCTTAACCTAAATTATCCTAAGGACAAACACACACACCCATGCCCGAGGGAGGACTCGAACCTCCGCTGGGACCAGCCGCACAGTCCATGACCCCAGCGCCTTAGACCGCTCGGCAAATCACGCGCGGCTCAGCAGGGGATCAAGAAGGTAAAAATACGAGAGCTAGTAGAAATCCTCGGGTAACACAAGAGATACTGAATTAAATTGACGAAAGAATAAAATACAAAAATGCCGTAAATGAAGCAGGCAAAAAGGAATACAAACGTCTCAACAAGGAGATGGACAGGGAGTGCAAAATGGCTAAGTGGAAATGGCAAGAGGACAAATTTAAGGATGTAGAAGGATATATCACTAGGGGTAAGATAGATGCCACCTACAGGAAAATCAAATAGACCTTTGGAGAAAAGAGAACATCCTGTATGAACATCAAGAGCTCATGTGAAAAACCAGTCCTAAGCAAAGAAGGGAAAGCAAAAAGGTGGAAGGAGCTTATAGATGGTCTATACAAGGGCTATGTACTTGAGAGCAATATTATGGATATGGAAGAGGACGTAGATGAAGATAAGGTAGGAGATAAGATATTGCGTGAAGAATTAGACAGAGCACTGAAATACCTAGGTCGAAAGTCGAAACAAGGCCCTAGGAATAGATAACATTCCGTTAGAACTACTGATAGTCTTGGGAGAGCCAGCCATGACAAAACTCTTTCATCTGGTGAGCAAGATGTATGAGACAGGCGAAATATCCTCAGTCTTCAAGAAGAATGTAATAATTCCAGTTCCAAAGAAAGCACATGCTGATAGGTGTGAAAATTACCGAACTATGAGTTTAAAAAGTCACGGTTGCAAAATGTTAACACGAATTCTTTACAGACGAATGGAAAACTGGTAGAAGCCGACCTCGGGAAAGATTAGTTTGGAATCCGTAGAAATGTAGGAACACACGAGGCAATACTGACCCTACGGCGTATCTTAGAAGATAGAGTAAGGAAAGGCAAACCTACGTTTGTAGACTTAGAGGAAGCTTTCGGTAGTGTTGACTGGAATACTCTCTTTCAAATGCTGAAGGTGGCAGCGGTAAAATACAGGGAGCGAAAGGCTATTTACAATTTGTACAGATACCAGATGGCAGTTATAAGAGTCGAGGGGCACGAAAGAGAAGTAGTGGTTGGGAAGGGAGTGAGACAGGGGTGTAGCCTATCCCCGATGTTATTCGATCTGTATACTGGGCAAGCAGTAAAGGAAACAAAAGAAAAATTCGTAGAAGGAATTAAAATCCATGGAGAAGAAAAAAAACTTTGAGGTTTGCCGGTGACATTATAATCTTTCAGAGACAGCAAAGGACTTGGAAGAACAGTTGAACGGAATGGACTGTGTCTTGAAAGGACGATATATGATGAACATCAACAAAAGCAAAACGAGGATAATGAAATGTAGTCGAATTATATCAGGTGATGCTGAGGGAATTACATTAGGAAATGAGACACTTAAAGTAATAGATAAGTTTTGCTGTTTGGGCAGAAAAATAACTGATGATGGTCGAAGTAGAGCGGATATAAAATGTAGACTGACAATGGCAAGGAAAGCGTTTCTAAAGAGAAGGAAGTCGTTAACAGCGAGTATAGATTTGTGTGCAAGGAAGTCTTTACTGAAAGTATATTTATGGAGTTTAGCTATGTATGGAAGTGAAACATGGACGATAAACAAAGGCCGAGCGGTTCTAGGTGCTGCAGTCTGGAACCGCGCGACGACTACGGTCGCAGGTTCGAATCCTGCCTCGGGCATGGATGTGTGTGATGTCCTTAGGTTAGTTATGTTTAAGTAGTTCTAAGTACCAGGGGACTGATGACCTCAGAAGTTAAGTCCCATAGTGCTCAGAGCCATTTGAACCATTTTTCAATAAGAAGAGAAGAGAAGCTTTTGAAATGCGCTGCTACAGAAGAATTCTGAAGATTAGGTGGGTAGATCACGTAACTAATGAGGAGGTACTCAATGGAATTTGGGAGAAAAGGAATTTGTGGCACAACTTGACTAGAAGAAGGGATCGGTTGGTAGGGCACGTTCTGAGGCATCAAGGGATCACCAATGTAGTGTTGGAAGTAAGCGTGGGGGGGGGGGGGGGGGGGGAGTAAAAATCGTAGGGGGATGCCAAGAGATGAATACACTAAGCAGATTCAAAATGACGTAGTTGCTCGAAGATGAAGAGGCTTGCACAGGATAGAGTAGCACGGAGAGCTGCATCAAACCACTCTTTGGACTGAAGACCAGAACAACAACAACTTAGCGTCCATTTCTCCATTGTGCATAAGTTAAGGTGGAATTGAGCGTATGAGCAGCTCTCATGCAAATTCAGTAGATTCCACCTCGCAAGTTTTTCATAAGAACTCATATTGTTTTCGTCACGACACCCAAAATACCACAACACACGTTCAGATGTTCCGTAGTTTCGGCGCCACTGACTATGGTATGACGGACAACATTCACCGTTCAACTGATGTCCTAGTCCCTCTACAAGTGTGTTTACATGTCATTCCGTTGAGTTTGTGATCTGCCCAGAGATGTTTTTATTTGCTGTTGTAATTGTGGTCTTTGTTCATACTGTACTACTGAAACCCCCTAGAGAGGTTTGTAGCTACTGTTGTCCTCGTGGTCTTTGTTTGTACTGTACTACTGTACAATAGTAGTCATTCACTACAGAATAGTACGCAGGCTGTATGTACATTTCACTTCAGTGTGTTGCTGTTGACTGTGGTGGACTACACGTTTGCTGAATACACTGACATGATGTTACTGTATGGCGATGCTCAGTGCAATGGGACTTGAAGCCACTAGACTGCCATCTGTGGGGCACATGAAATCCTTGATTTGCGAAATCAGTGTTGTAACGCCGGAAATGCATATCCTCCTATTTCCATCTATTGTACGATAATTTTTTTTCCTTATTTTGTTACCTAAAGAAATGACATTTCTGTGTCTTTATATATCGTAATTGTGTTACTATTTGTATATATATTTATTTATGTATTTATGCCGATGTATAATTGGTTTATTTTGTAAATACTATTTGTATTTTTTCGCTGGGTCTTGCCTAGGGAAAACTATGCTATCGAACGACTACATCGATAGGTCGTGTGGAGAATCAAAGTGTTTAGGATCTTTGGTAGTGAACTCTGCGGCGTGGAGCGCGGGCAGAGCGGAATCTGGCTGGAGTAGGGCGGTGGAGCAGGTGTGTTGTGTGACGCTCCCGCGAGTTGCCGCGCTTTCGGGGTTTGGCAGCATGTAATTGCGCTCGACTGGCTATGATGGTTTCTAACATTGTGTCGCGGACGGGAAGCATTAGCTGGCACACATCAAGAGCCCGTTTCGCCTGGTGACCATGTCGAGAAGAAGGCGCGCCAACATCCAGCTTCTGCTACAGCGACGGCCGACAATGAGTGAATGTCGTCACCTCCTCGATCGACGACTTCAAACCTTCAATCAACCAACAAGGAAGACTGAAAGCACGTAAAGTTTCAGAACTGTATGGCAGACCTCAGCTTTTAAAATTGTTGCATCACAAAATTACAGCAACTTAGCATGAACCTTTGTTGCTCATTGTCCCAATTGCATTGCCAAGCAGGGTCCCTTCCTTTCCCAAAATGAACCAGACTGTCGTTGAAATTCAAAAGCCAGCATTAAAGTAATATAATTCGATTTCACTGCTTTAATTTCAAAGTTCAGTTAAAGTATTTTTAGCTGGCTACAATATTTAGATTACACAAGCACAAATTAAGAGTGCGAGTTTTGTTACCATATTTTAGCTTACCTGTGACTGCAGCTCAGCTTGGTACGTACTAAATTTTACTATTGTTAATTGTTCAGAATCATTTAATTCAAGTTCAAAGTTAAATCTCTTATTTCTAAATTGCGTAAATTCAAGTAGCTTTTGAAATGATTGTTGAGGTAGCCCAAGACTAACCTTATTTTATTGAGTTTCATGGTGCTTCAGAAACAAAGTTCACTATTAATTTCAGTCACTAAATTAACTTTCAATTTTCTGGTTTTATTAATTCTTTTGCTAAATTAAGTCAGAGTGTAGCGAAATTTATTACTTATGACAAACATTCAGTTTTCACACAACACGTGTCAACCTTCAGTTGCCACACTTTTAGTGCTAATTATATGTGCAACAACCTTTCTTTTTCAGTTATTATAGTAGTTGTCCATAGGACTGGCGACCGTAATTTTCCCCAAATCTCAAATATCTAATTAACGCCAGTTAACTGTTAATGTAACGACCGCACTTTTACTTTCTTTATTAACTGTATCCCTTTTCAAAATTAATTTCCACCAATTTCATTTGCATTTTCCTTTCATTTAGATGTAACCCTTTCCTCCCTCTTTACCGACAAATAAACTTCGGTGACGATTGCTTTTCCCAAATTTCCATTAGGTGCACGCGGTTTAATTTTTCACTGTCATTAAGGTCGATAAGTGAGGGGGAGGTTACAGTGTGACATCCTAGAAATACCTACTGCCGTTAGTTATGGTTGCGGCGGATGCTGGAGGACCAGGGATTGGTGATCGTGTGTACCAGAACATGGTATGGAGGTAGCGTATCTGCGTGGACGCCGCACCGAGCCCTACTTGTATGTGTGCCTAAACGACGAGCAACAGGAGTCAGACACAAACCGGAAAAGAACTGAAGCCTTTGAGATGTGGTGTTAGTGAAGATTGCTGAAAATTAAAGGGACTCATAAGGAAAAATATGTGCAGGTCTCCACAAAATCTGTGAGGAAGAGAATACATGGAAAACACTATCTGTATAGAAGGAACAGGACGCAACGCAGTGGCTGATCGCGCTGATTTCCGTTGGCGGTTCCCAGATAAAAAGTCAGTAAACATTATAACGGAATTTCTCTCAGCTGTTGTTACGTAACCTTCATTTTCGTGATTTATGTCAGAGGACAAGAATCTTTCAAGAGGTTCTTCCACTTAATGCAGTGTGTTCCGGAAATACACAGGAATATTTCAGGGCGAGCTTCAGCATATGCAGAGGATAAACAAATGTCATAGAAACATGGGTCTGGAAATGGATATCTATTGAGATATCGGACAGGGATGTCAGTCGCTGTGTACATTACTAATGCACCCTAAGAACTCGCCCTAGCAGTCCCGCAGTCCTTTGTGTGATACAGTGGTGTAACAGTGGTCGGTACAGGCCATGGCCAAGCTGGAACTACTGTACTTCGTGGCAGACCCTCAGACTGCTTTGGCAGACAGCACGGTACAACCCTGTCAGGAGATACTCTGCTGCCCGGTTTCTGCAGGTAGAGGTTATGCACTGCTGTATTGTTGTACTGCTACTGCTGATTGTGCTGTGCATACTGGTTTAGACAATGGTGTATTCAAACGCTTAGTTTGCGCCCATGCATTTCATGTATGGGTAGGCGAATGGCACAATGCAGTAGAAGCTCGTCGGTAGTACCGTGACGAATATCCAGACTGCAGGTGCCCTGACAGGAAGACATTCCAGGAAGTTCACCACCATTTATGTGAGGATGCTAGTTTCACATCTTTACCTGGAACAAGTGGACAGCCACCACGCAGCTCACCTGCAGCTGACGAAGCTATTGTTGATGTTGCAAAACAGAACCTACACATCAGTACTCGGCGCTTATGTCTTTAGCTGTACGAGGTGTGTGACAAAAGTAATGAGACTGACAACCCTGCGAGCGACCTGGCAACGCTGTGTTGTTCTACTTGCGTAGACCGGTGTCTTCATCCCTTCCAGATGCTCAGTCCGAGTTTCAGCTCCGTGTAGCCATCACACGAATTTTGAGAGCGCCGTCAGTGAAGTCGTGTGTTTGTTGTGTGTTACAGAAAGGGACAGCGGATTTTAGAGTAACATTATGCCATCAAGTTTTTTGTTAAACTTGGGGAATCCACGAGTGTGAGCTTTGAGAGGTTGAGACAGACCTGTGGCGAACTTCTCTTATCAAGAGCATAAGTTTTTTGCTGGCACAGGTCATCTTAGGAAGGTCGAGAACACGTTGAAGATGTACCTCGTTCAGGGAGACATCCAACGTCAAAAAACGACGAAAACGTGAACATGTGGGTGCTCTTGTGATATCAGACCGACGTTTAACAATAAGGATGATGGGTGGCATGCTGAATACTTTCATCGTACATCAAATTCTGACGAACTTTTTCACATGCAAAAAGTTTGTTTCTAAATGGTACTGAAAAATCTAACAACTGAGCAGGACAGTCGAAGAATCATGTGTGTTGATCTTCTTGAGATTACTGCCAATGACCACGAATGGTTCAGTCCTGGGACCACAGGTGATTAACCCTGGATTTTTTAGTACAATCCTGAGGCAGAGAAGCACAGTGAGGAGTGGCACACTGAGACATCTCGTCAATCGAAAAAAGCTTGAATGAGCAAACTAAAAATTAGAACAATGATAATATGCTTTCTTGACAGTAGGGATATCATGCATAAAGAATTTGTTCCTCCAGGACAAACTTTCAACAAAAGATGTCCCTGAAAGGTTCACGAAAACGGCAAATGAAGTGAGACCGGACATTGCAGACAAGAGCGAAACCAGATAAGGTTGGACACTAGGGTCTGTAGCAAAGTGAAAGTTCTAACTCATTCCAAAAGTGATCCATACCGTTCAGGTCGGGACTATAGGCAGGCTAGTCCATTTCAGTAACATATGAAAACGCCCAGTGTCACATGGCGTCTTCCATCACGGAATTTTCGACCTTAAAATTCGTTCCTGTCGTTCCCCATACTCATCTGATCTGAGTCCTTGTAACTTTTTTCTTTTCCTGAAATGTAATATATCTTAAATGGCGTCATTTTGGTTCTCAATATGTGGTCCCCTACTGCCTGAATGGGAGGAGGTACAGACGGTTCTTGCGTAGAAGATTGCCTCCTATGTTGGAAGATCTTACACTACACCTCTGTCACCGGGTGTACTTCATACACAATGATACCCCTGCCCATTTTAGTGTTCTTGTCTGTCAACACCTGACTCACCGTTATGCTAATCGCTGGATAGGTAGAGGTGGACCAATTGCTTTGCTCCCATGCTCATCTGACTTAAACCCATTGGACTGTGTTTCCTGTGGGCCCATTTAAAAGCATTAGTGTATGACTCACCTGTGGAGGATGTAGCACCCCTTTTTGCAAAAATTCAGGTGGGTAGTCAAACAATATGTACAATACTGGGAATTTTAACGTATTTGTGCCTACTGCGATGACAAGCAGAGGCCTGCATACTGCCAGAGGGCGGACATTTCGAACATATCCCATAAGGCAGGGAACTGGGTACGTCATGTGAAAATAAACTATAGTTTCTCATGTCCTACGTCACCGACTTCCATGTCTGATATCTCAATAAATATCTATTTCCCGGCTCATGTTCATAAGGCTTTTTTTATCTCCTGCATGTGGTGAAGCTCACCCTAAAATGTTGCCACGTACAAGTATTTTTGGAATAACCCGACCGCAGTACAATGAAAACTGACTTTTGCACGTAACATCTCTTGTTTCATGCGCCTGCAAAGAAACAAAAGTAACATCATTAATGTCTTTAATCAGTTCGCAATGTAAACTTTATTCAAACAGTCTAAAAGTTCATTCTTATTCATTTATTTACTTACACATCAAGTTCCGTAGGACCAAACTGAGGAGCAAATCTCCAAGGTCATGGAACGTGTCAGTACACGTAATTACAACATAAAAGTAATAACAGATAAAAATACAATGTTTATGAACCGGAAAAAGTCAGTCCATAAGTTTAAGTAAACGCACTCAACAAAACAACAAAAATCAACTTAATTTTTCACGGAACTCCTCGACAGACGAGGCCTGTAAAATGTGACCGGAAATCAAAAACAAAACATAGGATCCCGTTTCGATGCACTTCGCTACGGAAAATTGGTCATTGGTCAATGTATAATGTGTGACGTATGTTAACAGATGTAAGTACTAGATCTGTTTAAGTGGTCATCAAATACACTGTCAAGATTTCCTAGAAGAGATAACAAATCTAAGAAACTGCCGTGGTTAGCTGACTGCTATTTTCCATTGGGAGCCCTTAGTGCTAATTCCTGAACACAAAACGTTAAGCACTCTACTACTCTGTGTCTACTACTATGTGTCTATTATTCGTGATTTACTCATTATATTACTACACAAGTAACGAGCGAGGCGCACTGTAGATTGCGGTTTATTGGTAGAATCCTGAAGCTATGCACTCCTTCAACAAAGGAAATTGCTTACAATACGTTAGTTCGTCCAGTTTTGGAGTATTGTCCGTCTGTATGGGACCCTTACCAGTTGGGTCTCATTCAACAGACTGAGACAGTCCAAAGAAGAGCAGCAAGATTCGTGACTGGTACATTTAGCCATCGCGAGAGCGTTACAAATCTCATAGAAAGCTTGAAGTGGGACACACTTGCAGATAGACGACGCGCTAATCGGAAGGGGCTGCTTACTAAATTCCGAAATCCGGTCTTCGCCGAGAATGTAGAGCATTTATTATTACCGCCAACGTCCAAATCTCGCAATGATCACCATTCAAAGATAAGGGAAATTAGAACTCATACTGAGGCGTTCAGACACTCGTTTTTCTCTCGTGCTATTTGTGAGTGGAACAGAGGGGGGAAATATGACTTTGGCGCGAATTGCGGCATCCGTCACACACTGCTTGGAATATATATGTAGATGTAGATTATATTTCTGAACTGACATTTTATGTGCTGAAGCAACCAGCGATGTTAATGACGCCAAACATTTTGTATTTACGAGCATTTTCTAAATGTAGTCCACTTTCCTTATGTGTCTCAATTCGATCACTTAAATGCTTTAGATCAGTGGTCGCGAAACTTCTTTGCTTAAGAGCTAGTGTTGTCACTGAAGGTGACACTTTGGGCCGCATGGGATGGGAAGATAAGCGAGGGGGGGGGGGGGGGGTTAAGTGGTCACTCAAACAAAAATTCAACTGTCACCAAACCATAGTTATTGACAGAAGCTTCCCACTTACACATTCCGAATCTACATATTGTAATGTAGCTCATCAAATATTTTTAAGTGTGAAGGAAATAATATGTTGGAACTACATGCATTTTTTCTGAGGGCTTACACAATGACCAATTTTCCGTAGTGAAATGCCATCTAAACAGGATCCCATGTTTTGTTTTACCGATTTCCGGACACATTTTACAGGCATCTTCACGCCCTAGTATCAGGAAGAATACTAAATGGCTGCAGCAAACTGTTTTCAATTAGACTTACGTATCAGGCCAAATAGAACAGAACAGAGACGGTTTTAAATATTATAACTCGATTACTTCAATATTGTCACAAAGGAATAGAATGGAGGATGATAATTTTGTATGTAAAAGGATTTAGAAGCTAGTTTTATGTGTTGTATTATGTGTGTTTTTGGAAGTAATTAGTTCTTAGGGAACTTATTCCCGACAAGTAGTGTGGCCATTTTTCCCAATTGGACGCCACCTCGGCATCAGTGATCCAAAAGAGGAACTATCAAACTGAAACAAATAACTAGACACTATATTTGTGGGCAAAATATTTTGTTTAGAAAAAAAAAGTTCAAATGTGTGTGAAATATTATGGGACTTAACTTCTAAGGTCATCAGTCCCTAAGCTTACACACTACTTAACCTAAATTATCCGAAGGAAAAACTCACACACCCATGCCCGAGGGAGGACTCGAACCTCCGCCGGGACCATATTTTGTTTAAACATTGATATTGTAATTATTGGTATCCATAGAAGTGAGGTAACTAGAATAAAATAAATGACTTACTTTCCATCAGGTCACTCAAAAACAGAAGCAAAAATTACTAAAGCATAGCAGAATAAGCTTCCACCACCAGTCTCATTGACAACAACGGCGTACATATATTTAAACTAACCTGACTACTACTCAGCAGGCAGCAGCGCTGTTTAGGGCAAAAAATATGCAGTGCTCACTTTTCCCATCCTGGTCACCTTATCACAGTCTCCTCTACTGATCTTACTATTAACTGATAACCTACATAAATTAGTGTGTAATATTAACAACATTTATCACCAGTGTTGTTTTTCTGGGGGAACGCTGGTGGATGCGTACGCCTAAACTTTTTTGTAGACAAAGTAACTTTTTTACGATATCATATTGCTATCTCTGTATGTGCGAAGGTTTTGGACTCGTCAAATTGGCCTGAGAATCCTGGAATAACATATGGTGGAACAAATATCAAAACTTTATGTTGTCGGTTTGCCCTTCCAGAGAGGGAAATATGTAGAGGATTTCGGGAGTATTTGATGGAGAAGAAAATTCCAGCATCGCTCCTTCCTCCTCAGAAAGCACTGAAATGTGCTCCTATATCAACGAGTGAATATGAACATGGGTTTTACTAGGTGAATCTGATCGTCTCGCCAACAAGAGCTTCATTTCATATTTCCACAGTCAGCAATCTGATGTTCATAAAGTTGGTTGGTCCTCCACTGATGTTGTTCCAGCCCATGGACTATGTACGCTCTTGGTTCAGGAAGGGCAGATATCTTGCTACTGATAGCAAGAGTATAGTAAGAAGGCGTGAAGACTACAGCAGCCATGAACTGAAGTCAGTTTGTAAACTGTTGTAATGCTATTAATGTAAGTTGCAATGTAGTTTTGTAGTTAAATAAATTTTCAGCTGTATTAAAAATTGGGTCAGTTGAAGCACGGGATACCATCCACCGTCCATGCCATTTCGGGAGCCAAATAAGGTTACAGAAGATTTTTGTAGTGTAGTTTCTAATATTGTTGATGTTAGGTGTGGCTGGTTTTTGTTGTATTGTGTCTTTTAGTGGTGTTTTATAGGTTAAAATATGTGTTCAGTAATATTTCCTTATATTATTTTGTATGTCGGAGGGTTGATTGGACTCACCTGTTTCATCTGAAGCGTATTATAGGTCAATTGAAGTATACGATACCATTTTCTTTTATTGTTCAGGGGTTAATGGGAATTGCATGCTTCATTTGAGGTGATGTAAACTGAAGTATTCGATGCCACATTGTCTTGTATGTTTGGGTGCTTCTCGGTATCGCCTGCTTCATTTGAGCTGCAAAGCAACTGAAGAGTCCGATACCATGTTTTTTTTTTTTAGTTCAACATGTTGATGACGTCATGTCTAAAAGCAGGCGGGTGCTATCCCATGCTTCAGTTATAAGTAATCTTCGCTGCATTATGTTTTGTATGTCAATTTTCTTATACTCATTGCATTGTGTTACAAAAGCCCTAATTTTATTTCATACTATTTGCTAAGAACATGCACCGCATTTTAAGATTACCCTCTGTATAATGCGTATTCACGAATCCATGTTACTTCAGTTTAACTCTGCGGAACTTGACGAACTGGTCGTCAGGCAAAGTGCGACCCCATGCACTCCGCGTCCCAGTGTGGAACATGAGACTGCACGCCTTGCAGTCCTGTTTAGTGTGGTTGCAACTGCCGCAGCTGTTTGACGTGTGCCCCGATGCACAGTGTGAAGGTCGCCGCTCCTCTCCTTCGGGCAGCAGTGGCTGCGGTTTCCTCTGGAATGAAACAACTGCATTTACACTTTTATAAACTTCACATTTTCCTTTCGATAATCTGGAATGAAACATTTACTTCTAACGTCTATTTCTAAAGTGTACTTCTTGTTCGCCTGGACTTTTTCAAATATTAATACTTCCTCAGGAGTACTCTTAAGGGGTCTTTGTATTACTGTCTCCTTTGCACGTTGATTCACAGTGATAGTTCGTCCACATACCCTGCCACAGCTGTTACTGTCGTCAAAAGAATGTATACAGTTCTAAAATATCCTCTTCAACGTTTACGTTGTCTGCAACATCAGAAAATATAACTATTATAAATAATGTTATGCTCACATATCGCTCACCCGCAAGAAACGTGAAATAACCGAAAAAATTGTTTTGCGTTTTATTCCAGTAATAGGTCTGACTTAGCTGCATCTTGCTACAGGAAAACTGTCATTACTCATTAGTATAGTTACTTGGAAAACCGCTAGATTGCACGATGTGTCTATTTTGCCATCACAGAAAATGGAAGTAGTTGAAACAAGAACTACGACGCGTTCCATTTGTGTGCTGGGACCTTCAAAGGCGTAACGCGTTGCGTGAACACCGGCCAACTCAAAAATGTATTACTGTTATTATTATTATTATTATTATTATTATTATTATTATTAATTCCTCGTTAAGGAGAGCGCTAAAACAATCAGTTTTCATGGCATTTTTCTGTCTTTCTTTTTTTTTCCACAAATCTCTCAAATATTCACTGTTTTTCCTTTTCCTCTCTTCTGTTCACTTCTTTCCTGTTTTCTCCACTTTGCTGAAATTTCTTTTTTCTGATTTTTTTCTCTGTATTTTTCACTGTCTGTCAGGTCTTCTGTGGAGATGCTCAGCTTCTTGAGGTCTCTGTGGCTTCCTTTACCCAGTTGGTTTTCATTGTATTAGTTGTCACTATGTTAAAAATTTTCTTGGTCAATCTTTTTTTCGCTCAGGCGAGGTATGTGTCCGTAGAGCTTTGCCACTCTTTTCCTGATGTTGTTTGTAATCGTCTGCCTGTTCGAACAGTTCTTTTGTCGGTTTCTTTATACCGATCCCCTCTTTCTGAATTGGCTCGTAGATCTTTCTCAGTATTTTCCTCTCTTGTTCTTCCATCTCGTCAATTTTTGTTCTTCCCTTGCTTACTATTGTTTCTGAGGCGTCTGTAGGACTACCGTACTGTAGTGTCGTAATTTGGCACTGATGGGAATACTTCTTTTGTTGTGATGGTTCCAAGTAAGCTCGTATGCTTTTTGTAGTTTTGGGATCCTTTCTTCAGTGGATGTTGCGTTCAGTCCTGTTTCCTGTATAATCTCTCCCACGTATTTGAAACTATCTACTTGTGTTAGCTTTCCATACTTTGTTGCCAGTGGGTCTGTTGATTTTGTGTCCATGTATCGTGTTTTTTCATATGAGATTTGTAGTCCTGTTTCGGCTGAGATTTCGTGTAATGTCTCTAGCACTTCCTTGACTTCTTTTCTGTCATTTGTTATGACGACTATATTATCGACAAAGGCCAGACATTTTATGTTGACGGTTCTATCCTTGTGTCTCCCCATCTTTATCCCATTGATTCCTTTGTTCCGTGTACTGATTATTTTCTCCAAAACCGAATTAAATATAATGGGTGACAGCCCATCTGCCTGCTTCACTCCAGTCTTCATTTCGAATGGTTCCGAGATCTCTCCCATAAACTTCACTTTGGACTTGGTATTTGTTAATGTTTCCTAGGTCAGTTTACTGGTTTCGTTACCCACTTTCATTACTTCCAGTGTGTTTCAAAATGTTTCTCCATCCATGAAGCCGTACGCCTTCTTGAAGTCGACAAATGTTATTATGGTGTTCCTGGACCTTCTTATTGTCAGTATTGTTCTCAGGCACCAGATCTGTTCACTGCATCTTTTCTCTGTCTGAATCCTCCTTGGCATTCTCCTATCTGCAGATCTATTTCCGGCTATAGCTGATTTAACAGAGCTTTTGATAGAATTTTGAGTGTCACAGTCAGTAGTGAATTCCACTGTAGTTATTGTGGTCTGTTTTGCTTCCTTTCTTATGGAGGGGTGTATTATGGCAGACATCCATTCTTCTGATACCTTTTCTGTTTCTCAGATGTTTTTGATGATTCTGTGTAGTTTCGGTGTGATACATTCGTGGCCTTATTTCCAGATTCCCGTAACCAGTCCATCTTCACCAGATGCTCTCTTTTTTTCAGTGATTTTATTATTTGCACGGTCTCCTCGTGTGTTGGCGGTTTGGAATCGAGGTTGTCTTCTGGCTTCTCGAACTGTAGAATCTGCATCGGTTTATCACAGTTTAACAGTGTGTCAAAGTATTGCGCTAATACTTCACAGTTCTTTTTCGGGTTTGTCTCCAGTGTTCTGTCCTGTCTTTTGAACCATAAGCTCGGTGGTTAGTATCCTGACATATTTTCTCTGAATATCCTGCAAAAATTTCGTGTGTTGTGGTTGTTTGAGTCCTCTTCTATCCCTTTCAGTATGTTGCTTTCATAACCTCTTTTTTCTCTACGGATTATTTTCGAATTGGTCTTCTGTATTCTGTTGAATCCTTCTCATTTCTCGGATGTTCTACGGCTGTGAAATTTTCTCCACGCTTAAATTCTGTCTTCTATGGCTCGGTCACAAGTCATGTTCCATCATATGTGTTCCCTTTTTCCGACAGTTCTGTCCAGTCGTTACTGTCGATGTTCTTAATTTCTTCTACAGTATTATTTCTTTCTTGTCGAACTGTATATTCTCTGGGTCTGTTCGGAAATTTCTGTTGGTTACCTTGATTTGCCTACTGGGTATAAATTTCGCTTTAATTTGGAGTAGGTTGTGATCGGATTAAAAAAAAATCCTTTCCTTGTTCTTGCACTCATAATTTCTCTGGTGTTTTTCATGGATATCGCAATGTGGTCTGAGATTCTCCTAGCCGGCCGCGGTGGTCTAGCGGTTCTAGGCGCGCAGTCGGGAACCGCGCGACTGCTACGGTCGCAGGTTCGAATCCTGCCTCGGGCATGGATGTGTGTGATGTCCTTAGGTTAGTTCGGTTTAAGTAGTTCTAAGTTCTAGGGGACTGATGACCACAGATGTTAAGTCCCATAGTGCTCAGAGCCATTTGAACCATTTTTGAGATTCTCCTAGGGCTTTGTTGGGGGATTTCTAAATTGGGAGTTTCTTGCATAGACATGATTTTGAGGTAGAAATTCCCTTAAAAGTTTATCAGGTTCTCTCCATTCTTGTTTGTCCGCTTGTGGGCCGTGTGTTTTTCTGTTGCGTCTTTGAATTTTCTTTCCCTGCCTAGTTAGACATTAAAATCTCCTAGTAAAACTTTCATATGCTTCGTAGGGATTTTGTTGGTGGTTCCTTTCAGATCTTCCCAGAAATCTTCCATCATCTCTGGGTTTTTCTTGTTTAAATGATTGTGAGGACGTGGGTACTGATTAGTGTACAGGCTTAGTTTCCAGATCGTATCATGAGTATTGATATTTTTTTCTGATTTTTGAAGTGAAATGTATTACAGAGTCCAGTATCGATTTGTGTACTACAAATCCCGCTCCGAAGAGTTTGAGATTTCTTCCTGGAATAGTTATCGCTGGTTTCCCCTTGTATATTCTGTAGTTTTCCGAGTCAAAGTGGATATCATCTGAGAATCGGGTTTCCTGTATCGCAAAAATTTTTAACTGAATTTATCCATGGTGTTGGTCATTTGTTTCAATTTACTGGTTTCAGTTGGACGCTCGTGTTGAGTGTTCCCATTTAAAATATTCTCTTAGTTTTGAGGGTTTTTGAGAAGCTCTGATTCTTCTCTTCATGACCTGCCTGTCTGCCCCGCTAGTTGAGTGGTAGTCGGCACGGTAGCTCAACATGTTCGGTCAGAGGGTTAGCTGCCCTCTGTAATAAAAAAACTGAGTTAATCGATCAACAACGAACTTAAACGGATGTCTTACGACGTCCGCACCGAGCAGAGGCAAGGAACAAAAGCGAACAAAATGAGATTTTTAAAAAAAAGTGGTCAGCGTGACGGATTGCTGTCCTATGGGCCCAGGTTCGATTCCCGGCTGGGTCGGAGATTTTCTCCGCTCAGGGACTGGGTGTTGTTTTGTCTTCATCAACTTTTCATCCCCATCCGGCGCGCAAGTCGCCCAATGTGGCGTCGAATGTAATAAGACCTGCACCAAGGCGGCCGGACCTGCCCCGCAAGAGGCCTCCCGGCTAATGACGCCAAACGCTCATTTCCATGACATGCCTGATCCCCTGGAATCCATTGATTGGGTCTATTACCCAGGGTATCGGATTCGTTCGCATTGTTTTTCATGATTATTGGTTCCCAACGGATCTCAGGTAATTTCGACTGGAGTTTTGAGTTCCAGAAAATTCAATCGCAGCCGAGCTCACGGAGCCAAAAGACTCTGATCAGAGTAACGGTGGCTACCACACAGAAGGTGTCTGGATTTTGGGGTTTCACCTGACGTTAGGCAGGGGCTCTCACAGAGTGCTACCATCCACAGCCAGATGGACGCAGGTTTTTTTAATGAGGTTGTTACTCCTCCCTGTCCTCCTTACTCATCATTTGCAAGATAAGGCCATTGGCTTGGGACCGGCAATGGCGCAGTTCAAAAATGTATTATTATAATTATTGTTATTGTTGTTATTATTATTCACAACACATACGTTATAGCTGCCACAACAGACAGCATGCATTTATTTATCACGATCCTCACTGTTAATATTACGAATCCAGTCATTTCTGCGAACGTCTAGCTTTTTTGAGAGTTATATTTTGAAGTTAAATTTCTTTTCTGACTTCCCATCTTTAACAAGTTCTTTCCCGTTGTTGGTTTTGACAAATTTAGCAAATTCAACACACTTCATATGGTAGCTACAATTCCCAAAATAGTTCAGCTTTCACCATTTCCACTTTCAGTCTGTTTCTTTCATTGCTCCAGATATTTAGCATCACACTGAAAATCAGCTCCACAAACGCATTTGACGGTGGCACTGCTAGCACATGTTTAACAATTTACATCAAATACTGAGCTCTGCATCTCTTAAAAAAGGCCACCCGTTTGTTTGAACTGTCAGCGTCTGGTAAGTCCTTAATGAATGGCAAAGCATCATTCAGTGCACGTATTTCAGAAAACAGTTTTTTATCATTTACGCACATCAAAAAAAGTTTTGCCTCAGCTCTGTTCCCAGAGTGCCGGAACCCGTACAGAAAATTGGAATAGAGATCAACATGAACTTCACTTCTGCACTTTTTATTGCTCATGAAAACCACACATTGCGTGTTGTACCACCATACAGCGAGACCTTCAGAGGTGGTGGTCCAGATTTCTGTGCACACCAGTACCTCTGATACCTAGTAGCGCGTTCTCTTCCATTGATGCATGCCTATATTCGTCATGGCATACTATCCACAAGTTCACCAAGGCACTGTTGGTCCAGATTGTCCCACTACTCAATGGCGATTCGGCGTAGATCGCTCAGAGTGTTTGGTGGGACACGTCGTCCATAAACAGCCCTTTTCCATCCATCCCACGCAAGTTCTATAGGGTTCACGTCTGGAGAACATGCTGGCCACTCTAGTCGAGCGACTTTGTTATCCTGAAGGAAGTCATTCACAAGATGTGCACGATGGGGGCGCGAATTGTCGTCCATGAAGTCGAATGCCTCACCAATATGCTGCTGATATGTTTGCAATATCAGTCAGAGGATGGCATTCACGTATCGTACAGCCATTACGGCGCCTTCCAGCAGGGAACCTCCACATAGCTGCACTCGGTGGACATTGTGTCCAAGGCGTTTAGCCTGACCAGGTTGCCTCCAAACACGTCTACGACGATTGTCTGGTTGAAGGCATATGCGACACTCATCGGTGAAAACGTGATGCCAGTCCTGAGCAGTCCATTCGGCATTTTGTTGGGCCCATCTATAATGCGCTGCATGATGTCGTGGTTGCAAAGATGGACCTTGCGTTGGACGTCGGGAGTGAAGTTCCGCATCATGCAGCCTGTTGCGCACACTTTGAGTCGTAACACGACGTCCTGTGGCTGCACGAAAAGCATTATTCAACATGGTGGCGTTGCTGTCAGGGTTCCTATGAGGCATAATCCGTAGGTAGCGATCATCCACTGCAGTAGTAGCTCTTGGGCGGCCTGAGCGAGGCAAGTCATCGACAGCTCTTGTCTCTCTGTGTCTCCTCCATGTCCGAACGACATCGCTTTGGTTCACTCCGAGACGCCTGGACACTTCTCTTGTTGAGAGGCCTTCCTGGCACAAAGTAACAAAGCGGACGCTATCGTACCGCTGCATTGAGCGTCTAGGCATAGTTGAACTACAGACAACACGAGCCGTGTACCTCATTCCTGGTGGAATTACTGGAATTGACCGGCTGTCGGACCCCTTAAGTCTAATAGGCGCTGCTCATGCATGGTTGTTTACATCTTTGTGCGGGTTTAGTGACATCTCTGAACAGTTAAAGGGACTGTGTCTGAGATGCAATATCCACAGTCAACTTCTATCTTCATTAGTTCTAGGAACCGGGGTGATGCAAAACTTTTTTTGATGAGTGTATATTTATTTTGAAATTATCTATAAGTTTCATTATGTTCTCCATTTTAAGGGACTTTTCAAGAATTAACTGTGAGCTAAGCTTGGAATTTGAATATTCACTGAAGTCAAAACATTTTTCAACAGAATTCTAATGCAGACTTGCTGAGCTTCTCTCAATGCTTGTTCATATTGTGGCCATTTTTTCAGCTCTTGTAATACCTTGAATCCGAAGAAATTATTTCTTTGTCTGTTAACAGTTCCTGCATGTAACTTCAGGAATACAGAATATATTTCAATTATCTGTATATAAGCACTTTCCGTATGTTTTGTGGTTGTATTAAATAAATACATAACACTGTGGACAAAATAAATGTAAATCTCTGGGAGTGTTATTCATCGTCCACGTCACTGTTGTTTTCATGGGCTACGAATGCCCATATATCTTTGGCGCTATTTTCTTCACCCTGGCTTAGAAAATAGGACTTCAACAATGGCTAGTTCTGGAGCAATCTACGATATCTACAGCAGAAATAAAGTCAAAATTCTGTAGGAACATGCCAGAGTAGTGTGGAATACTCTGAACGCAGGAACTCAAAAAAGTTCGTCATCTCACTCGCCTACTTCGTGCTTGAAGAAAACTTATTAAATACCTTAACCAATAACGATACAACATAGTATGACGGTAGTTTCAGTCTATATTTCGCAGTATTGTGCAATACATGCATGTGACGTCCTGCGATAAGATGTGGTGCTTCAAATATTGTTTTTCAACTCCACAAAACCGTAATTGACGGAACAGATTTCCGCACCATAAGTAACTAGTTGCGATCCTTACCAATCTTAATTATGCTCTCTTTACGCTTCTTGGCTATAGAGGTTGATGTTTCGTCAGCATCTTCGTAAAAATGTATGGCAGCTGAAGCCGTTCCCATTTCTTGGTTGAAGTACCGGATAGCAACAGGAAATAATTTCATATTTTCTTTATTTGAAGCATTACATGCAATCGAGAGTGGAGTTGTACCAACTCTTTTTCAGTATTTGTTGTAGAGAATGTGGAGCCAATATATTCTCTACTATAGCTTCAGCTTTAATCTGTCCACAGTGAATTTTGGATGATGGTTCCTAATCTTGAAACAAAAAATGGGATAGGAGAACATTCCAGCCTTGTGAAGGGGAACTGTGATGATGATTCACTCCATGATATGTTAATATTAGTTCCTTTGCTCAAATTTCCTCTCCCTGACTAGTTCCCGCTGGCACGAAATACCTTTGAACAGTGGAGCTTCTTAACACATCCTGCACCTTATCAGTACGAATCTTGGTACTGGCATGGTGCTTCACCTCTTTCACTGACAAGGGCAAGGCCTCAGACACGGCCAACCGATTCGGCTCAAATTTGGCAGGTCGCTTGTGTACAACCTAAAACGAAGGAATCTAAGATATTTTGGGTCAACACCCCCTCAATTTTGAGAAAATCAAATGGATCAAATGGCTCTGAGCACTATGGGACAAAACATCTGAGGTCATCAGTCCCCTAGAATTTAGAACTACTTAAACCTAACTAACCTAAGGACATCGCACACATCCATGCCCGAGGCAGGATTCGAACCTGCGACCATAGCGGTCGCGCTGTTCCGGACTAAAGCGCCTAGAACCGCTCGACTACCGCGGCCGGCTTTGAGAAAATCACCCCTAAAGGTTATGACGAGCAATTGACTCAAAATTGGAGGGATCGATAGATAATTGTAGATAGAGCATTTTTCATCATCAGGTTTGGGGTCTGCAAACGCAAACTTTCCCAGAAATCGAGGAAAGAAACTTTAACAAAGGCCGCTTCTGTACCCACATGGCTTCAAATGGCTCTGAGCACTATGGGACTCAACTGCTGAGGTCATAAGTCCCCTAGAACTTAGAACTACTTAAACCTAACTAACCTAAGGACATCACACACATCGAGGCCGTAGTGCATGGAACCACTCGGCCACTTCGGCCGGCTGTACCCACATGGAAAACACGTTTCGCCAACAGCACCGATAGCGCAACGGCCAGGGTAACTGACTGAGAATCGGAGAAATGGGGTTGGAATGTCAAAGAAACCTACCAGCAGTTATTCTTTTCATTTGTATTTTCCATACCTCAATTGATAGGGATAGGAGGGTTAATAAGGTAAGTTAATCAATAAGGAATGATAATAATAAGGTAGGCAAACTAATTTCCCAAACGCTATGAGTTAGTAAAGTATTGAACTTTTAAGCCTTGTCACATGAAAACAACTCCGAGTAAGAGTGCTGCGAATTCCTCACGAGGGATCACAGATAGCCAACTGCGCAACGCTTGAAGTGAAGGTGTCCAGCACAAGCCTTATAGAAGTCAATCGGAAAGAGTTGTTTTCCGTCATTAGGCTGCCGCGAACCTCGCGGATACATGTAGTGATTTTGCCATCGTTAATGCGCCGAATGAAATACGTTTTGTGAATGAATACATTATTCTTCCGTAAGTATCATATGACGAGTACTGTATGTAGTTTGTACTAATTAGCTCGTCTGGGGTGTTGACCCAAAATATCTTAGATTCCTTCGTTTTAGGTTGTACACAAGCGACCTGCCAAATTTGAGCCGAATCGGTTGGCCGTGTGTGAGGCCTTCCCCTTGTGAGTCATATTTCACAGTAAAACTTACACGGCATGTTTTACAACATCCAATATACTCATCTTGTTTCGAAATTATGAGTTATAATAAAACAGGATTCAAGGTAACAAGCATAATCAAACCAGGAGCGCCACTATGTGACGTTTTAAATAGCTGTAAATAATCTCTGACGATTGGCAGCACATGTGTAGTAGGCCTAATTGGAGGCGCCAGCGATATATACCACAATGAAACTAAACGTGCTGCAACAGTTTTAAAAAATCAAATGGTTCAAATGGCTCTGAGCACTATGGGACTTAACATCTGAGGTCATCAGTCCCCTAGAATTTAGAACTACTTAAACCTAACTAACCTAAGGACATCACACACATCCATGCCCGAGGCAGGATTCGAACCTGCGACCGTAGCAGTCGCGCGGTTCCAGACTGAAGTGCCTATAACCGCTCGGCCACAACGGCCGGCTAACAGTTTTAAAGCAAGTAATTTGTCAAATGCCTGAAGTGAAATTTTTTGTCGTCAGTATCCCTCATAGGTATGATCTCAAGGAAAACACTTGCTGGAATACTGAGATTATTACCGCCAAGAGACTTTTCGCCAAGATATGTCGAGGTTATCCTAATGCTACATATGTTAGGATAAATAGCGATTGCAAAGAGCATTTTACATTGCGTGGACTTCACAGAAACATGAAAGGGAAAGAAGCTATGATTGCTGAAATATCGAATGCTATTAAAGAGTCAAAAGTAGTACAAAACACTATCACACAGTCTGAAAACGACTTTATTACAGTATCAACAATAGTGGAAATAGGAAGAGCTGATGTCCCATAATCATTGGTTGCAACAGAAGATTCTTCGACGTTAGAAGTCGTCCAGTACAGCAGCCAAATCAGTCAACTCGTCAGTGGTGTCAAAATCATCAAAAACAGCTGAACCATTATCACCAGCAGCAGATGTACCACCTTCTCCAGCAGGTTCAAAATCAAGCACACCATCTGTGACTAGTCTAGCAATCAGAAGAACAGAGGCAAGACCAGTGGTACAAAATGCCACTCAGACATCATCAACAGAAGAAAAATCAACACCATCAAAGCATCATTTATCAGCTTCATTCGCAGCTTCAACATCCACAGTAACGTCAGTGCCAACCATAGTTCCAATTTTAAATAAAACTACAGTCTCAGCAACGATTCCAGTATCAGTTCGAACATCAGTTACAAAAACGGATTCAGCATCAAAACTAGCAGCATCTCCAACATCCACAGAAACATCAGCTTCAGAAACATCTCCAGCATCCACTGAAACAGCAGCTACAACAACAGATACAAGTATGGTGGCACCTCCAGGGGTAAGAAATACAAGGAGCATGAAACATGTAATTCTTAAGGATTTCTGGAACCCAGCCTCAACAACGAACAGCCAGTAGCATTGGGAAGCATAACTACAAACTCCTCTCTCAATATAATTTTAATAATAAGCCTTAATATACAAAACATTAAAAATAAAATATTAGAACTTGAGATTGCAGCCAGTGAAGGTAGTATAGGTTGTATTTGTATTCAAGAACATTGGTGCAAGTGTTATGAACTAGAAAATATTTGTATTTCCCCATACAAATTAGTAAATCATTATTGCAGGAAGGAAACAAGACGTGGTGGTGTTTGCATTTATGTAAAACTTGGAGTAAATGTTAAAAATATGGCTGTAACTGAATCCTTGAGCGAAGAAAACATTTTGAGACTGCAGCAATACAGCTGAATAAGCAAATGAGTAAATTAATAACAATGTCAATGTACAGATCACCATGTGGTGATCCTGAAATTTTTAGAAATGTCAGAGGCATTGCTCAATATATTACATGATAAAAAATCAACAATAATTATAAGTGGAGATTTTAATGTCAACTTATTGACTGAAGGTGCATCCAAAGATCAGTTCCTGAACATTTTACAGAGCTTCAACTTGCATCCACACATAACTAACCCTACAAGAGTAACAAACTCTTCATAAAGTCTCATAGGTAATATTTTCACAAATATAGATGCCATAGATACAGATGTAATAAACGTTGACCTAGGAATACCTGATCACAATGCACTCATCCTTAAATTTCCCATAGCCCCTGTGACCAAAAATAGTTCATATCAAATGTACAAAAAGAACCATCTCCACAAATAGTTGCAGTCACTTCATAAATACAGTGATTAACCAATCACAGGCTGAAATACTGTCACAAACTAGCACAAATGTACCATATAATGTTTTTTCTTCCCTCTTTTTGTTGAATTTTGAAATGTATTTTCCTAAAAAACTTGTCAAAACAAACTCATATGCGCATTTACATGCTAACTGCTGGATCACAACAGGTATTAAAAATTCCTCCAGGACCATGAAAATGCTTAACTATAAACTGGAAAGTTGTACTGACCCCAGGGTTAAAGAACATGCAACAAACTACAAAAAATATACAGAAAAGTATTACAAAAGCAAAATTATCATGTAATGATAAATTAATAAGAAGATTGGGTAATAAATCAAAAACTATTTGGGAAATTGTGAAAATGGAAATAGGTAAGGGCCTCAAGGATCAGGAAATAGTACTTAAAAATAGTGAAAATATGGAATTAAAAGATGAAACTCTGGCAAATTATATAAATAATTACTTTTTAAGTGTACCTTTATCATTAAGTAAAAACTTTACTGAACATGAGAAATTAACAGCCCCAAAAGTAGACAGTAGTACATTGTTAACTCACACAAATGATAATGAAATATTAAAGGTGATGAAGAGTCTAAAATCAAAAATGTCTGCAGGTGTGGATGAAGTGCCTGTGTCAATAATAAAAAAGTTGCACAACAAATTATAAAGCCCCTGGTACATATTGCCAATTTCTCTTTCAGCAAAGGTGTGTTTCCTAAGAGGTTGAAATTCTCAAAGGTTAGACCTCTATTTAAAAAAGGAGATCCACACAAGGTAAAAAATTATAGACCAATATCCCTTCTCCAATCATTTTTCAAAATTCTAGATAAATTAATGAAAACCAGGCTCATAAATTACTTAGATGCTTATAAACTTCTGAACTGCAATCAACATGGCTTTCACTTGGGCCTCAGCACAGAATCAGCTATAGGTGTAAGGGGAGTTGTGAGGCAATGGTTTGAATCTTACATTCACTATAGAACTCAAGTGGTAGAAATCATCACAGAACATAAAACTCAGAAAATCAAGTGGGTTTCAGACGCAAAGAAATTGGATATAGGCATCCCACAGGGCAGCATTCTTGGTCCCTTATTATTCTTGATTTATATGAATGACATAAAAAATCCAAATATTTCTACCAAAATAATATTGTTCGCAGATGACATGACCATAATTATAAGTGACGATAAAAAATCATTAAACACCACAACTGACATGGTCCTGAAATACATACAACAATGGTTTAATGCTAATGAGTTAACATTTAATCTAAGTAAAACAAATTATATACAGTATGGCAAAGCAACCCACGATATGGGCCTCCAGTTAAAACTATCTGATGAGGAGACAGAGTGTGCAATGCACATTGATCTAAACTTAAGCTGGAAAGTGCATCTCAAGTATTTATCCCACAGGCTCAATTCGGCATGTTTTGCATTAAGGATATTATCTAGAGTATGCAGCACAGACTGTACTAGACTAGTGTATTTTGCTTACTTTCAGGCCATCGTGTCTTACGGCATAGTGTTCTAGGGTAAAACTAAATCAAGCTTAATAGATATCTTCAAATTTCCAAAAAGAGCTATACGAATCATAACACATAATTCTCCAAGAACTCATAATAGGCCTCTTTTCAAACAACTACACTCACAATTCCATCACTGTATATATTTAAAAGCATTCTGTCTACAAGAGCACAAATGAAAAATCTACATACAAATGAGGACTACCACAGTCTTAATACTAGAAGTCACAAGAATTTGTATGTAGAAAGGGTAAGGACAACACAGACCCAAAAGCATGTCAGTTATTTTGGCATAAAACTTTACAATGCTCTGTCAGTGTACATGAAGAAAGTAATAGATGAAGCAATATTTAAGACTGAGCTTAAAAATTATGATATAGATGAGTACTTTGATTGTGTGTAAATTTATTGCCAAAAATTTTAATTTATATGTCTAAACTTGTACTTTTAAAAATGCCTTGAAAGTGATATTCCATTATTATGTTTGTAGTACTTGTACTTGTATGATAACTTTGTTGTGACAATTCCTACATCATGTAAACGACTTACAGGAAGATAATAACATGAAATGAAAATGAAATGAAATGAAAGTCACCCCGAAAAGTCTGTTTCTTGTAGCCATTTGTCATTGAAATGACACTCACAGCTTTTTTATTTTTAAGCCTACTGCATTTGAGAAGCTCACTATAATACGATGTTATATATCAGTACATACATGTATTACTCAGTCACCACAATGCTGTTCTTAAACACTTCAATTTTAAACAAATGCATGCTGTGTGCGGTTCACCCAATAGAGCGGCAACAAAATACTTCAATATTGGGCGTGTTCATTTGTTCCACTGTGGTATTTCTTTTAAAATTAGTAGGTCTTTATTGCAAGTACCAATAATAAACTGAAAATGCAATATTGACACGGCCTGTTTTGCTTGTTGTGTTTTGCTTCTATATGATATAACTGTGCAGAGGAACAAATAGACCTAAACTGGTACTGTAACTCTGCTTTATTGTCCATGTGGAAGTGACATGCAGCTGTCGTAAGAAAATACAAGCTTTTATTGGTCTGTCTTTCCTAGTTAACTCTTATTGGAGCAGTGTTTAAATGACTTGACGACAATGGATGCCGTGGTAAAAATACAAAGCCGCTTTGACACGGCTTGTCAAACAAATGAAGGCACCAACTTATATTAAAATACATTGGAATTTGTTGTGACAGATCCACAATGCTCTCACCTTGTGACACAATCTGATAAGAAATATTGAAGCCAAACAATAATCTAAAAAGTCTAATCGACTCCATTTCATTAGTTTTCTTCTGTAAAATTTTTTTTATGAAATTAGAAGTATGACTTTAGCCTAATTTAGGGAGGCCCGAAATCGGATATTTGACCGGACACCACAGTTTTTATGTAAAAACAATACTGTTCTGTCTAAAACTGGACTGTTGGCAAGATCAATCTTAGATTAGATTAGATTAGATTAGATTAATACTAGTTCCATGGATCATGAATATGATATTTCGTAATGATGTGGAACGAGTCAAATTTTCCACTACATGACATAATTAAGTTAATTTAACAACATAATTAAGTTAATACAACAACTTTTTTTTTGTTTTTGTTTTTTTTTACTTTTTTATAATTTTTTGTTTGGTTTTTTTTTTTTCTTTTTTTCTTAATTTATATCTAAAAATTCCTCTATGGAGTAGAAGGAGTTGTCATTCAGAAATTCTTTTAGTTTCTTCTTAAATACTTGTTGGTTATCTGTCAGACTTTTGATACTATTTGGTAAGTGACCAAAGACTTTAGTGGCAGTATAATTCACCCCTTTCTGTGCCAAAGTTAGATTTAATCTTGAATAGTGAAGAGCATCCTTTCTCCTAGTATTGCAGTTATGCACACTGCTATTACTTTTGAATTGGGTTTGGTTGTTAATAACAAATTTCATAAGAGAGTATATATACTGAGAAGCTACTGTGAATATCCCTAGATCCTTAAATAAATGTCTGCAGGATGATCTTGGGTGGACTCCAGCTATCATTCTGATTGCACGCTTTTGTGCAATAAATACTTTATTCCTCAGTGATGAATTACACCAAAATATGATGCCATATGCAAGCAATGAGTGAAAATAGGCGTAGTAAGCTAATTTACTATGATGTTTATCACCAAAATTTGCAATGACCCTTATTGCATAAGTAGCTGAACTCAAACGTTTCAGCAGATCATCAATGTGTTTCTTCCAATTTAATCTCTCATCAATGGACACACCTAAAATTTTTGAATATTCTACCTTAGCTATATGCTTCTGATTAAGGTCTATATTTATTAATGGTGTCATACCATTTACTGTACAGAACCATATGTTAAACGATACAAAAGTACATTTAAGAAAGTTGTCAAAGCAGCAAAGCAAATGACAAATAATAAATTAATCTTAAAACACAAGAATAAATCAAAGGCAGTGAGGTCAGTTGTAAAACATGAATTAGGTGTCAAAGCCCCTAGACATGGAATTAGTACAATTACGCTTGAATATGAGATCATTGTAAATCCGGCTCAAATTTCAGAATACTTCAATGAGTTCTTCATTAATGTAGTGAAACCAGATGTTAATGTTGCAGATTATGGGAACAATGTATGTCCCTTTGGACTAAATCATAATTCTGAATGCCTCACAAAATTCAAAACAGTTTCAACAATAGATGTAGAAAAAATTATATTAAAACTAAAAAACAAAAATTCTGCAGGTTGGGATGGAATACCAGCAAAAGTCCTTAAATTTGTGTGTAAAATAATAGGATACCCACTATCTAAAATAATAAACCAATCCTTTGAACAAGGAAGCTTCCCAGAGGTGCTGAAGTATGCGGAAGTAAAACCGTTGCTCAAAAAAGGGTCAAGAGAGGATATGGGGAATTATCGTCCCATCTCCCTCCTTCCAGTCCTTTCAAAAATCTTTGAAAATGCTGCTGCTATGCAGATTCGAAATTTTATCAAGAAATATGATATTATTACGGAAAACCAATTTGGTTTCCAGCATGGCAAAAGTACTACAGATGCAATTAACAAGTTTATCGACAAGATCAGCACATCATTAGACAACCATAATAAAGTTGCAGGAATCTTTTGTGATCTTACAAAAGCCTTTGACTCTGTAAATCATGCACTGCTTATCTATAAGCTTGACAAGTATGGGATCAAGGGTAATGTTCTAAATTGGCTTACTTCATACTTATCAAATAGGAAACAAAGAGTGATTGTCTCATCAAATGCAGCAAATTACTATTCAAAATGGAAAACAGTAGCCCAAGGTGTCCGTCCCTCAAGGCTCGATTCTAGGATCTATTTTGTTCTTGTTCTATGTTAATGATTTACCGAACAATATAAATGCTACATCGATTTTATTTGCAGATGACACATCTGTATTAATTGAAAACCAGGAGCCAGAAAACATCCCTCTCTACATAATAAACACAATGAACAAACTAGAAACATGGTTCCAACTGAATGGATTAAGATTGAACATCCTCAAAACCCACATAGTCCAGTTCAGAACAACACAGTCAAAGCCCCATGAAATTAAAATAACTCATAAAAATCAGGATATAGAAGAAGTAGATTCTGTAAAGTTTTTAGGGTTAAACCTAGATAAAAATTTAAATTGGAATAAACATGTTGACTACCTGTTAAACAAATTATGTAGCTTTGCATTTTCTATGCAAATATTAGCTGGTGCAACAGACATGAATACAAGGAAAATTGCATACCACAGCTACTTTCAATCAGTTGTAAGGTACGGTATTATTTTTTGGGGAAATTCAAGCAATATATTGCGCATACTAAAGCTACAGAAAAGAATAATAGGGAACATGTGTACCGCCCATCCGAGGACATCATGTCGCCCACTATTTGATAAACAACAGTTATTAACAGTTCCCTCCGTATACATCTATGATATTATCATCTTTCTACATAGCAATTTAGAGTTATTCGAGAAAAAACTGTTTCAGTCACTCATATAACACAAGAAACAAAGACTATTTTATGCTTCCCACTAATCAGTTAAACCTATATGCACAGTCTCCTTGGTATATGGCAATGAAAATCCATAACAAGCTAAAAGGAAAGAATGTTCTGAGTATGAAGCTAGAGACACTGAAAACAAAGCTATATGATATACTTGTCAAACGCTGCTACTACACTGTTGAGGAGTTCATGAAGGATGAACTGAACATTTGAGCAGGATAAATTTACATATAGTCTTGTGTGTAAATGTAGCTGTCCTTCACAAAAGGGAGGAAAGAAAAATAAAAGTTTATATTAATGTTAAAATTCTTTGTATCAATTAGGCCTAAGTTGTGTTATCCATTTTTTGACGTGTCTCCTGTACACTAAACATATGATTAGAAATTGTATGTTATGAGATGAATAAAACACTATTCACTGTGTCTTATCAAAATTCAGTGAGAGTCCGTTTACAAGGAACCACTTAGTAATTTTCTGAAAGACATTATTGACAATTTCATCAGTTAATTCTTGTTTGTCAAGTGTGATTACTATACTTGTATCATCAGCAAAGAGAACTATCTTTGCCTCTTCATGAATACAGAATGGCAAGTGATTAATATATATTAAGAACAACAAAGGACCCAAGACCTACCCAAGTTTCCCGGTTTGAGGAATGTGCTGATCTTTGCATATTATGAGAACTGCTTATTTCAACTTTCTGCACTCTTCCAGTTAGGTACAAATTAAACCATTTGTGCACTGTCCCACTCATGCCACAATAGTTGAGCTTGTCTAGCAGAATTTCATGATTTACACAATCAAAAGCCTTTGAGAGATCACAAAAAAATCCCAATGGGTGGTGTTCAGTTATTCAGATCATTCAAAATTTGATTGGTGAAAGCATATATGGCATTTTCTGTTGAAAAACCTTTCTGGAAACCAAACTGACATTTTGTTAGTACTTCATTTTTACACATATGTGAAGCTACTCTTGAATACATTACTTTCTCAAAAATTTTGGATAAAGCTGTTAGAAGGGAGATTGGACGGTAATTGTTGACATCAGATCTATCCCCTTTTTTATGCAAAGGTATAACAATAGCATATTTCAGTCTATCAGGGAAAATGCCCTGTTCCAGAGAGCTATTACACAGGTGGCTGAGGATCTTACTTATCTGTTGAGAACACTTCTCTTGCTTGTGAGATAACCATTTTATTGCTCCATTTTAAATTGAGAATGTCACATTTCGAATATCTTTGAGGAACGTAACCATGAAGTCTCCAGTTATTGTTATTTCTGTTAGTATGAGTACTACAATTTCAATTTTCATTATCGTAATATTTAATTATTGTGTTATGCATTTATCATTATGTTTTGAAATTAAGTAAAATTATAAATATATTTTTTTCTGTTTACACAGACTGAAAATGACTTTCTCATTTCATGGGAAAATGATAGTGCAGGTAGCCACATCACAGTGCAGGTAGCCATATCACGAAAGCTAGTCAAGTCAAGTAACATGGGATCTACAATTTCTGAGGGAAACTGTGAAGCTACAAGGGAACAAACTGAAGGTACTGATCAAAATGATGTGACTGGGAATTTATCTTCCTATTAAGGTGAAGTTCACACTTCAAGTGATACAAGAGTCATTTTGAGAAAGTGCAGCCCACTCAGAGCTCACTGTGGGACCTCTCTGAAAAGAACACATGCATCTTCTATACAAAGCTGTAATGAAGACAGTGATAGGTCATCGCCACCTGGCCATGACTCCGACTGTGATCCAAAGTATGAAGTTTCTTCAGAAAGAGAGTCTTCAGAAATAGAAGACTTTCCGTCTGAGGCAGAGGATAAAAATGTTTCCAACTTGACACTATCCCCTTAACCATGGTTTGTATACCTCTAGTATCTGATGTCCAGTCAACGTCTTCACATATACTGGGGACTAGTTTTTTTTTACTGCCCTCATCTTCTTGACACAATGAGCAGGAAAATACATTGGCAAAAATCAACAAAGCCCGACAAAAAAAAAGAACTCTAAAAAATCTGCTTGGATGAAAGAAATTTAAAAGCACCATCGCAACTCATGTAAAGAATATGTCTCTCTTCCTCAAAGCCTAAAAAAGTGTTTTCTGAAAGAAAATTACTCCTAACTTGTACATCAAACTGTAGACTCCATGCAGTACCAAGTTAGTTGAGGAAAAGAGAACAGTGATTTTCAATATTTTATGGGTGTTAGTGGACAAATGTAAGGATTTATAAGCATATATAATTAGGGGAAAGACAGATAATGCCTACAGGAAAATTAAAGAGCCTCTTGGAGAAAAGAGAAGCATTGGTATGGGCATCAAGAGCTCAGACAGAAAAGAAGTCCTAAGCCAAGGAGAGGAAGCTGAAAGGTGGAAGGAGATGACTTTGAAAGCAATATTATGGAAATGGAAGAGGATTTATATGAAGATGAGATGGGAGATGTGATACTGCAAGAAGAATTAGATGGAGCACTGGAAGACCTAAGTCAAAACAAGGTCCCAGTAGTCAATAGCATTCCATCAGACCTACTGATCGCCTGGGGAGAGCCACCCACGACAAAACTCTTTCATTTGGTGTTCAAGATGTTTGAGACAGGCGAAATATCCTCAGATGTCAAGACGAATATAATCATTATAATTCCAAAGAAAGCTGGTGCAGACAGGTCATAAGTCATGGTTGCAAAATACTAACATGAATTCTTTACAGAAGAATGGAAAAACTGGTAGAAGCTGACCTCAGGGAAGATTAGTTTGGATACCAGAGAAGTGTAGGAACACATGGGGCAACACTAACGCTATGACTTATCGAAGGAGATAGGTTATGGTAAGGCAATTCTATGTTTGACAATATTGACTGAAATAATCTCTTTGAAATTCTAAAAGTAGCAGAAGTAGAATACAGGGAGCAAAAGACATCAGATGGCAGTTATAAGGGTCGAGGGGCATGAAAAGTAAGCAATGATTAAGAAGGGAGTGAGTCAGGTGTAACGTATCCCTGATGATATGAAACTTATACTTTAAGAAAGTTCTAAAGACAACCAAAGAAAAATTTGGAGAAGAAATTACAGTTCCTGGAGAAGAAATAAAAACTTTGAGGTTTGCCAATGACATTGCAATTCTGTCAGAAACAGCAAACCACCTGGAAGAGCTGTTGAATGGAATGGTTAGTGTCTTGAAAGGTGGATATAAGATGAGCATCAACAAAAGCAAAACAAAGGTAGTGAAATGTAGTGAAATTAAATCAGATGACGCTGAGGAAATTGTACTAGGAAATGAGTAATCTAATACTTTAGGAAATGAGTCATCTACTACTTTAGTAGTAGATGAGTTCTGCTGTTTGGGCAGCAGAATAACTGATGTTGGCCAAAGAAGGGAGGATGTAAAATGTATGTTGGCAATGGCAAGAAAAGCATTGCTGGAGAAGAGAAATTTGTCATCATTTAATTCAGATTTAAGTGTTATGAAGTCTTTTCTGAAAATATTTGTGTGGAGTATAGCCATGTATGGAAGTGAAACATGGATGACAAACAGTTTCAATAAGAAGAAAATAGAATCTTTTGAAATGTTGTGTTACAGAATAATGCTGAAGATTAGATGAGTAGATAACCTAACAAATGAGGAGGTACTGAGTAGAATTGGGGAGAAAAGAAATTTGTAGCACAGCCTGACAAGAAGAAAGGATTAGCTGATAGGACACATTCTACATCTACATTTACATCCATACTCCGCAGGCCACCTGACTGTCTGTGGCGCAGGGTACTTTGAGTACCTCTATCGGTTCACCCTTCTATTCCAGTCTCGTATTGTTCATGGAAAGAAAGATTGTTGGTATGCCTCTGTGTGGGCTCTAATCTCTCTGATTTTATCCTCATGGTCTCTTTGCGAGATATATGTAGGAGGGAGCAATATATTGCTTGACTCCTCAGTGAAGGTACGTTCTCAAAACTTCAACAAAAGCTTGTACCAAGCTACTGAGTGTCTCTTCTGCAGAATCTTCCACTGGAGTTTATCTGTCATCTCCATAACGCTTCGCGATTACTAAATGGTCCTGTAACGAAGCGCACTGCTCTCCGTTGGATCTTCTCTATCTCTTCTATCAACTCTACCTGGTATGGATCCCATACTGGTGAGCAATATTCAAGCAGTGGGCAAACAAGTGTACTGTTACCTACTTCCTTTGTTTTCTGACTGCTTTTCCTTAGGATTCTTCCAATGAATCTCAGTCTGGCATCTGCTTTACCGACGATCAACTTTATATGATCATTCCATTTTAAATCACTCCTAATGCCTGCTCCCAGATAATTTATAGAATTAACTGTTTCCAGTTGCTGACCTGCTATATTGTAGCTAAATGATAAAGGATCTTTCTTTCTATTTATTTGCAGCACATTACACTTGTCTGCATTGAGACTCAATTGCCATTCCCTGCACCATGCTTCAATTTGTTGCAGATCCTCCTGCATTTCAGTACAATTTTCCGTTGTTACAACCTCTCGATATACCATAGCATCATCCGCAAAAAGCCTCAGTGAACTTCCGATCCTAGGATTAATGTATTGAGTTCTATCTATCAGTATGTCCTGAATCCAGTCACAAAGTCGATATGATGTTCTGTAAGCTTGTAATTTGTTCAATAGGTGAAAGTGAATAATTGTCTAAAATGCCTTCTGAAAGCCGAGGAAAATTGAACAACCTGAGAACTGGTATCTACTGACTTCTTAATCTCATGTATGAACATAATTAACTGAGTTTCACAATGCTGCTGTTTGAAGAACCCATGTTTACTTCTACAGAAGATATTTTAGGTCTCTGTAAAAATCATAATGTGGGTGCATAAAACTTCTTTCACAGTTCTACAACTGATTGATTTCTTTGTTATTAACTAACTCTTCTACATATATGTGCAATGTCTCTTCTTGAAAACAGGAGTCTGCTGAGTCTTAGACTGATCACTTGGAGCAATTTTTTCTAAAGCAGTGTTTGAAAACTGCTGTAAGGAGTGGAGCATTTTTTTAATAACCTGCATAATATTCTATAGGATTGCAACAGGTTAGTGACCTTATTCTGCTGAGGGACTAGTTGATTTTCTATTTCATGATCACTTTTCAATATCTATGATTTCAGCATTTGTGTGAGGATTGAAAGGAGGGATTGTATTATGATTTTCACAGTGAAATAACTGTGGAAGATTGTATTCAGTATTGAGCCCACCTCTATTCCACCCTTCATTTTGGTGCATGACCACTGAGTAACTGTATAAATAACTTTGATCAATTTACTGAACTTATGGTAAGGTCAAAACTTCTTAGAACTTTTTGTCACACTGATTGGCTGAATTTTTTTTCAGATTCTTTGAATGTTTTCACACTGTTATTCTTACATTAATTTTGATTTTCATAGCTACTGGGAGATCTAAGGTGTTACCATAATGAGTTAATTTTCTAACTAACTGTCAAGGAATGTAAAGAGAAGTAGCGTTGCCACAAAAATACCTGGGTATGGATGTAAGTTTCCCAGTTTATAGCTGGCTAGCTTTTTCAACTCCTCAGGCAGGTACCTATAAAAGCATCAGACTACCATGTTTCAGCCAGTTTTGACACTTACCTTAGCCTTGGTTGCTTCTCATTCAGAGCCTGCTGTAACTTCACTAGATATTATGACTTTCTTTATGGCAATAAGTGCCTATCCCACCACTGATGTTTTGTGTTCCAATTGTAACTCTGAGATTTCACTGTTGCCCATTTCTGGTTCCAACCAGCATTCTGTTCCTGTGACTATGTGGGCATTAGAGTTAGTATTGAGAATATTTCTGGGACCCTACCATGGATTATCCCACAGTTAATTAACATTTCCTCTTTTGATTTTCCGTGAATAATGTTCTTCTCTGTGATTAATGTGCTTTCTGAATACTGTGCTTAACTCAACACTGAGCTCCTGTAATCTAAGAAATCTCTATGTTCATGCCACACATACTCTGCTAGCTGAGTAGCTCCTGTGACTAGTGCATGCATGACCTATGGAAGATCAAGAAATCCAATCAAAGATAATTGCAGACTCTTCTGAGGATTTGGTTTCAGCCCTCAATGTTACAAACAAGAGCACCACAGCTGATTCAGGGTATGAAGCGTCAAATTACAAGCTAGCTATCTTCATCAGTTCAGCCAGTTATGTACTGAAAATGAAGAAGGCTTTTGGACACAGGCAGCGGATGGAATGCCTAGTGCACATTAGTCTCCCTTTTCAAACTGCCAGCTATTTCCCTCAGTGGAACCATCACTTGCTTAATGACCAACTTTCTGAGCTTCTCCAGACTTTGTGTGAAGGTGGTCAAAGGTACAGGAAGATCGTCAGAAGTCCAGACAAATGAGGAATCCATTCCTGGCTCAGATATGCTTTCAACAATGGACACAGCTTTGTATCTATTGGTGACGTGTAAGGTGACAGCTGTGGAGCCAATACTTACTTTCATCTTTTGTTCAGAGACTCATAGTTCCCACTCAATGTCTGCCAGTGTCCCAGTGTGGGCAAGGACAAAATTTCCAAATCATGCTTATCAAAACACGCAGTAGTATGAGAGATCAGAGGCAATGCCAGATGCACCGAAAGTGTCACATTCGTAACCATAGGTGCTCCCAGTGCTGCTGCAGTTAATATTACAAAGGTTGTTGAGTGTGGCCAATACAACTGTTAACTGTTTCCTCATGGCAGCCTATCTCCTTGCATTCTCACACAACAAAAACAGTGTGTGCCCAACTCCACAATGCAGAATTTAAGCTTCCAGATAATGTTCCCTGCACTTATTGTACATGCTTATTTGAAATATACAGGAAAATGAAATACAAAGAAAATTTGGTTTCTACTTACACTGCATGAGGACCAAACGTAATTGGTGCAAGACCAGTTGGTCCTCCAGGTGCCTTCTGTGAGCCAGCAAAAGCAATATCGATGTCCCATTTGTCAACAAACATTGGAACTCCACCTACTCCTACTACTGTATCCACAATCAGAAGACAATTGTATCTGCAAAATACATCAATATGGAATTTGAGAAATAAGATTACAAAAACATATGTACTACTTTGTATTAGTTGTACAAGTAAGTTCCAGATACCTATTATTTATAGCAAATGGCTTATCGAAATGTCAATTGAAATTCAAGACATTACATAAAAGAACCTTGAAAGTGAATGAACCAAAAACTCTGACTTACTTGGTGATAAAAGAAACAGTGATACTTTGCAGTGTTATTAGCAAGGAAAAACAATGTAATGACATTAAAAATGGTGCAGTACAGGCAGCAGAAAAACATTAGGACTGAAAAAGGCAACCATAGATAACAGGTGATATACTGGAATTCATAAAAAACAACAAAAATGTAAAAATGTTGAAAGTGTACAGCAAAAATGTAGCTTTCTCAGACATGAAGTTAGCCAGAAATGTAGAATAGTTAAAGAAGAATTGACACAAAATCGAAACATGGTAATATAAATTCTGCACATAGACAAATAAAAATCACGTTTGGGAGTAAAGAACAAGGGGAATGGTGAAGAGATAAGAAAGGTGACTGGGTAATGGAAGCAGAAATTAGGTAAGTTGATGGAAATGAAACTTGGAGAAGCTTTATAGAAATTGAGCCAATTGAAAATGATGATGAGGAACTCTTATAGGCATCAGACCAAAGAACTGAGTAAGAGAAACTAGGGGAGTTGTATGAGATTATGAAAATAATTTAATTTTTATTCTTTCTATGCAAGCAAGAATTGGTACATATGAAAGTTTCTGCACAATTGGCTTACAAATGTCTCAGAAAAACATAGCAGTTAATTATTGAAGAATGGAGGGCAAAATTGGAAGTACATTTGGAGAAGATTAGTTCAGTTTTAGCAAAGGTAGGGACACTGAAGGAGCAAATTTAGCATTGTGGCTATTAAAAAAAAGGAAGATTTAGAAGAAACATGGGAATATCCACAAGGTCAATTAAGTATATTGTTAATAGCAACGGTCCTACAACACTGCCCTGCGGCACACATGAAATCACTCTTACTTCAGAAGACTTCTCTCCATTGAGAATGACATGCTGCGTTCTGTTATCTAGGAACTCTTCAATCCAACCACACAATTGGTCTGATAGTCCATATGCTTTTACTTTGTTCATCAAATGACTGTGGGGAACTGTATCGAATGCCTTGCGGAAGTCAACAAACATGGCATCTACCTGGGAACCCATGTCTATGGCCCTCTGAGTCTCGTGGACGAATAGTGCGTGCTGGGTTTCACACAATCATCTTTTTTGAAACCCATGCTGATTCCTACAAAGTAGATTTCTAGTCTCCAGAAAAGTCATTATACTTGAACATAATACGTGTTCCAAAATTCTACAACTGATCAACGTTAAAGATATAGGTCTATAGTTCTGCACATCTGTTCGACATCCCTTCTTGAAAACGGGGATGACCTGTGCCCTTTTCCAATCCTTTGGAACGCTACGCTCTTCTAGAGATATACAGTACACCGCTGCAAGAAGGGGAGCAAGTTACTTCGCATACTCTGTGTCAAATTGAACTGGTATCCCATCAGGTCCAGCGGCCTTTCCTCTTCTGAGCGATTTTAATTGTTTCTCTATCCCTCTGTTGTCTATTTTGATATCTACCATTTTGTCATCTGTGCGACAATCTAGAGAAGGAATTACAGTGCAGTCTTCCTCTGTGAAATAGCTTTGGAAAAAGACATTTTTACTTCGGCCTTTAGTTGGTTGGTTGTTTTGGGGAAGGAGACCAGACAGTGTGGTCATCGGTCTCATCGGATTAGGGAAGGACGGGGAAGGAAGTCGGCCGTGCCCTTTCAGAGGAACCATCCCGGCATTTGCCTGGAGTGATTTAGGGAAATCATGGAAAACCTAAATCAGGATGGCCGGATGCGGGATTGAATCGGCCTTTAGTCTGACATCCTCTGTTTCCGTACCATTTTGGTCACAGAGTGTCTGAACATTTTGTTTTGATCCACCTTCCGCTTTGACATAAGACCAAAATTTCTTAGGATTTTCTGCCAAGTCAGTACATAGAACTTTACATTCGAATTCATTGCCTCTCGCATAGCCCTCCTCACACTACATTTCGCTTCGCGTAATTTTTGTTTGTCTGCAAGGCTTTGGCTATATTTATGATTGCTGTGAAGTTCCCTTTGCGTCCACAGCAGTTTTCTAACTCAGTTGTTGTACCACGGTGGCTCTTTTCCATCTCTTATGATATTGCTTGGCACATACTCATCTAATGCATATTGTACGATGGTTTTGAACTTTGTCCACCGGTCCTCAACACTATCACAGTGGGAGATCAAGAAATCAATACATTAAGCAAATTCAGGAGGATGTAAGTTGCAGTAGTTATTCGGAGACAAACAGGCTTGCACAGGATAGAGTAGCATGGAGAGCTGCATCAAAACCAGTCCTCAGACTGAAGACCACGACAGCACAGGTGATTTGGAGGAACAACATTCTTTGATAGCTGGAAACATTGAGCAAGTGCTTCTCAAGTATAGTTTCAATGTCCAAATAAGTACTCTAAAATGAAACATGCATTTTATCTTAAAGGTGCATTTTATCTTTATTATAAAGATTCAAAGCTAAATGTCTATAAACAGTTTTTTTAAACATGTTCGGCATTCATGACAGGCCCATCCATACGTTTCTCAACAAAAAAGGCAATGGTTTCATAGGCAGTGAAAGGAGGAGAAAACATGGGTATAACAGACAAATTAGTCCATTAATTAAAGACTCTGTAAGACAACACACAGATCTAATACTGAGAGTGGAGAGCCATCATACATGAGCTAAGGCCAACAGTGATTTTACTGCAAGGAATAAAAGTTTGGCAGCTCTCCATCGAGACAGAAAGTAAAGAAAGGCCAACTATCTACCAACTTAAAAAGGTATTCAAGAATTTTTAATAATGAATACAACATTTCATTATTCATACCTAAAAAAGACTTGCATAATTCATGTGAAGCATACAAAAATGCAACAGATGATTCAAAATTGAAGGTGAAGTTCCAGTAACATGAAAGAGAGAAGGTTTTAAGTCAAAATTAGAATTATATATTAATACCTTCATATGCTGAAGAGCATTGATATTTATCAATGGGGACAGGTGAAAATGTGTGCCCCATCCGGGACTTGAACCCGGAATCTTCTGCTTACATTGTACATTGCAGACGCTCTATCCATCTGAGCCACCGAGGGCACAGAGGATAGTGTGACTGCAGGGACTATCTCACGCACACCTCCCATGAGACCCCCATTCTCACCTTATATTTCCACACATTACATTCGTAGTGTTCCTACCCAACACACTCCTTACTTGTGGAAGACATTCTTACCAAGTCCCATAAGAATTTGAGTAATATGTGTGCATCCGCACAGAAGAAGGAGGTCATGGCCAGTATAGCCAGAACTATATACTTACATACTAAAGATTTTAAGTCACCAAACCAAAGATCATGATAAAGATCAAATTAATAACAATGGAATCATATATAGCTTTCATCTTCGGGCAGTAACATTGTGGCCTGCAAATGAAATCCCTGTACCACAACTGAAAAGATTACTTGTTACAACTTTATTGTTCATCAGCTAGTTAGTGATATGGTCAAATATTGCTTTTGGAATGGATGTGAGATTCAGTGTGGTTAAAATGAAATAGGTACTTGCCTGTGGATGTATCAGCAAAAACTGTCTTCATTTGTTAATAATGAAAATTTGGAGTTCAATTTTTACCGTTATTAATGTGCCAGGATTGGCGAGGAAGGGAAAACAGTGGGCACCCATTGACGTGAAAAAATGAAACATATTTTAGGTGCATGGCTGTTTAATGCCGTAAAATGGAAAGGCAGGCCTACAGAAGCCGCCGAAACTGAATGGGCTGCTGCCCAAGAAAGCAGGAGAGGAGAGCGTGGTCAGATCAGAAGCTGCCAGCAGAAGAGAGCGGATGGCGTGTCCACTCCCGGTGGTTGGCCGCAGTTCCACCCCCATCTGACCACCTCCAAGCCTCCCTATTAGACAGCCAAGTTGTAGACGTGCGGTTCGGTAGCATTACCTCATCAGCAACGTGTGAGTTTAGCTGCTGATGGTTCAGCACATGAGTTTCAAAGTGGTTCTGTCTGGTTTTGTGCAACGTGACTGATTCACTGCAACTAGCTGCCAGACAGAAGGCACTGACGAACATCAAGTGAAAAATACGAATCCAATTTTTATACTATCAGATCCATTCAGTAACGACTCCCACTGTACACCCTTCTCCCCACTGAAGGAGTGAAGCATGGGGGGGGGGGGGGGGGGGGGACAAATTGACAGTTACTATGGGGCTTCCATGAAGGACGGCCTTACAAACTTTTAACCATGTATTTTGGTTTTTTTTTTAAATTTACATTGAAAAAATGGCAATAATGTGGTAATGAAATCTTGCGTGACAAAATTTGGACAACAGCAGATGGTGCGGCAGTGGTGTGAGGCACTGCGAATGGCAGCACAAGGTGCAGTGATCAGCTGTTAGCGCTGGCAGCGGCGAAGGTCGATGGCCGCAGCGGGCAGCGTCGCACTGTGGCGCACTGCAACTTCTGCCGGAGTGTATAAGTGGGGGATTGTATTTTAATCATTTACTATTTCTTCTCTATCCACATGGCAATCAGACCATGGCAATTTTTCTACAGTAAAGGGCAACAAGGAACATTCCTGCTCCCATTACAAGACAAGTGTGATATTCCCCAGGAGGTTGCTGTTCAGGGACAGAAGGAAGGGGCAACTGAATATGCGCAGAAAGTCCTTTTCTAAAGGCTAACCATAGGGATAAACCAATTAGGATAATTATTAAAGGGGGTACATACAGAACTAGGAATAACTAAACAACTGTGATACTGGTGGTGGTGGTGCCAATCCTTGATATGTGCGGTGGCATAGTCTAGCATAATCTGCCCTGACTCTTTGTTTACCAGGTCAGTAAATGATCGGACCAGTTGGGAATGTGAGTGGTTGGGGAGAGATGGCCAATTGTCAGATGACAGTAGTACCTCAGGAGAAGAGGGAGTCACACATTTTGGGCATAAGATAACTGTGCAAACACCTCTTCGGTGGGGGTAGTGATATCACAGTGAGCGCTATTAAATAGTAAACCGCTACCGTTGAGTAGTGCATGGTAGGACTGGATTACTCGAAAGTACTCGTAACACACGATAGTGGCTGTTACTGGGTGGGGTACGGTGTATAAAGTACTGTTGCCTATAGCATTGAACTACTCTTGTTAGCTCCAGCTGGGTGTTATGTTATGAAAGGGAAGTATTACAGTGGATGAAAAAGTAGTAAGTAATTACCTGAGGTTGTAGTGGCGGGTGAAAAGTCGATGGTTAACAGGCTTGTGGGCACTGTGTCACTGGGCAGTCTAAACTGATGATTCCAAAGAATTGCAGGGGTATAAGTTAGAAGCAACGGGGTAGTGGAGGAAGGAGGGGAGAGGGGAGGTATGGTCTTGCTGAAAAGACACTTACTCATCATCCTGATCAGCATGAAGGCAAAAATGTGGGGTGGCATTAATCAATGCCTGCAATCAATGTATAGGCAGAGTTCGCAGTATTTAGTAGTTTCATAGGTGATTTGCTAAATCAGAAGCTTTAGTAATGGATGTTGTGGCTTAGAAGGAAAACGGATTTGGCCAATGAGAAAATTATGTTGCAGTTAACGCAGGGTTTTTTCTGGGTATATTTGCAGACAGCCGTCCGCGATCGCAACGCCAGGGTAGCCCGACATATTGGCCATTTATGCCGAGCAGCCCACTCGTGGCAAACTGGAAGGGTGCTCACATTAAAGAATAGGAATTGGGTATAATCAAGAACAAGTCCAGGTAACGGGTTTCAGAATAAAATTGATTCAGCAGTGATATATCCCCTCCCTCTGCGGGGAGGCAATATGTCTGAGTTGCATTGGCTACCGACCAGGGTTCAGATGAAGGCGAGCCTCATTGTGATGTGTCAATGAGGTATAGATGAAAGGTAGGCGATCAATTTATGAAAGCAAAAACTGAAAGAATAACCCAATCAGCTGGGCACTCTACGGGCACTATCTGCATCGTGCAATGCACTTGGCCCTGGAGGAGGGAGGTACAAAGTAATGGTTGAGGTTGGAACAAATAGAAGAGCAATTCAGAGTAATGGTAGTAACCCAGTGCAGTGCATGGGCAAGGGAGGAACTGTTCTCTGTCTCCATAGGGGCGATTACGACTCGTGGGGGTTAACTACTACAAAATTCCCAAAATCCATTAAATAACAGGGTGAGCTATGAAAAAGAAGGAGGGCGCGAACTACTGCAACATTGTACAGTGAAAATGTTCATTCATTTATGTGGAAGTCTTTTGCTGACTATATTTTCAACGAGACAACGCATTACTGCACTTGGGTGATGACGTCATGTCATTGGTGCTAATCATCAACAATCTAGTGCTTATTTCAGCAGGTGCTTCAGTCATGTTACATCATGGGTGTGATTGTTTGTATAAACAAGTGGTTGTCTCTCACTCACATGGCAGAGCACTGTATGCAAACGGTAGCAGTGCTGATTTTCGTATTCGGTTGTAACATCTTCACTTCATCATTAAATTACTTCATAAGAAGTAGGGTGAACAATAACCAAACTTGTGTTCATCTGAGTGAACTCTTAAATATGCAAAACGCACATGGGGTGCGAACTACTATTCTTCACTTACTTGGGTGAAACTTAATTACTTTTATCTTATCATAAAACATATTTCACATGCCGCTCCGGAGCGAGAGGGTAGTGCACGTCTTCCCAACTTCAGGGGAGTATTGAACTCTTCTCTATTGAGTATCTTAGGTAATACAGGTGCTTCACTTTCTTCTAAACATACCACTCTGGCTCTGGGCACAATCATGGTGCATAATGGGATTCCAGAATCACTAACTCACAAAACTATGTATCACAACTGAAGGGGAATCTTACGTAATGGGAGTGTTGCTATAGTGCAACATATACAGAATCCAGGGCTGTGGTGGGCCTTTACATACTGGGGTCATAAGTATAGAATACAAGTGCATATTGAACAAAACAAAGGCATAAATTATAAAAATATGTACTTGATATAACTTATAGGGTATAGCAAGGGCTTTGCTGCGCAGAAAAATGATTGTGAAATGCTTAAATGTAACACAAAATCATAAGGGGAGAAAAAATACAAGTTATTGGGTATCAATCATTAATCAGCTAGTAGCTGGCATGCATAGCAGTTGGTTGGTTGGTTGGTTGGTTTGTAGGAGTAAAGGGACCAGACTGCTACGGTCATCAATCCCTTTTTCCAAAACTTAAAAACATCCACATAGAATAAAAATGAACAATGGAAAAGACGACAGAATACACAGGACAAGAATGACAGACAGAGACCAGACAAAAGGAATTAAGATCACACAGTGTGAAACAGTGGTTGGCCAACCATAGAGACAAAAAAAGGAAAAGCCAACCACCGAGAAACACATTAAAAACACAATCTAAAATCATAGGCCAAAGGCCAGACTCAACACAAAAGAAACATAACAAACACTCAAAATGAGTGATAAAAACCCCCTGCCTGAATAAAACACAAAACTAAGCCTGCCATGGCAGTGTCATTTGTTAAAAGGGCAGGGAGCATGTCAGGCAGTGCGAATGTCTGCCTGAGCACAGCTAAAAGTGGGCATTCCAACAAAATGTGGACCACGTCAAAGCGGATCGGCAGCGACATAAAGGTGGGTCCTCACGTCGCAATAGGTGGCCGTGCATCAGCCATGTATGCCCGATGCGCAGCCGGCAGAGGACAACAGACTCCTCGGGAGAGACCCAAAAGGAGGAGCACCACACACCGGTATCCTCCATGATGGCCCGAAGTTTGTTTGGTGAAGGCAGGGCGCACCATTCAGTGTCCCATAGTTCAAAAACTTTGCGGCGTAAGATCGCACGCAAATCAGTCGCCGGGAGGCCAATGTCCAGAGATGGTTTACTGGTGGCCTCTTTTGCCAGGCAGTCAACATGTTCATTGCCGGGTATACCAACATGGCTTGGGGTCCACACAAAGACCACAGAGCGGCCGCAACGGGCAAGAGCATGGAGGGACTCCTGGACAGCCATCACCACATGAGAGCGAGGGAAACATTGTTCGATAGCTCGTAAACTGCTCATGGAGTCGCTACAGATATTGAAGGACTCACCTGAGCAGGAGTGGATATACTCTAGGGCACGAAAGATGGCGACCAGCTCAGCAGTGAAAACGCTGCAGCCAGCCGGCAAGGATCGTTGTTCGTAGTGGTCCCCTAGAGTTAGAGCAAAACCGACATGACCAGCAATCATTGAACCGTCAGTGTAAAACGCGCCACAGCCCTGATACGGGGCTAGGATGGAATAAAAGCGGCGGCGGAAGGCCTCCGGAGGGACTGAGTCCTTCAGGCACTGTGCCAATTCGAGCCAAAGGCAAGGGCGGGGCACACACCACGGTGCTGTACGCAGAGGGGCCCAGAATGGAGGTGGAAGAGGGAAAACCCCAAGCCCGGAGAGAAGCTCTCTGACGCAGACAGCGATCGTACAATCCAACCGGGGCTGACGTTCTGGGAGATGGACGACCGATTGTGGGAACAGAAGACGATAGTTAGGATGCCCGGGCAAGCTACAAACACGTGTAGCATAAGCGGCCAGTATACGTTGGTGCCGTAACCGCAGTGGAGGGACACCTGCCTCCACAAGTATGCTGTCCACAGGGCTGGTCCAGAAAGCACCAGTGGCAAGTTGGATCCCGCTGTGAAGAATTGGGTCCAGCACCTGCAACACAGATGGGGATGCTGAACCATAAGCCAGGCTCCCATAATCCAGACAGGGCTGGATTAATGCCTGGTAGAGCCGTAAGAGGGTAGCGCAGTCGGCGCCCCACCTGGTGTGGCTCAAGCATCGCAGAGCAATAAGTTGCCGCCAATACATCTGCTTAAGCTGCCGAATATGTGGTAGCCAAGTCAACCGGGCAACGAAAACCAGACCCAAAAAGTGATGTGTCTCCACCACAGCAAGAAGTTTGCCGGCAAGATAAAGCTGCGGCTCAGGGTGAACTGTTCATCACCGGCAGACATAACGCAGGTCTTGGCAGCCGAAAACTGGAAGCCATGCGCGACAGCCAAAGACTGCGCCTTACGGATAGCACCCTGCAGCTGATGTTCAGCAGCTGCAATGCCGATGAAGCTATAGTAGAGGCAGAAGTCGTCAGCATACAAGGGCGCTAGACAGACGTTCCCACCACCGCAGCGAGCCCGTTAATTGCAATTAAAAACAGGTAGACACTTAGGACAGACCCCTGTGGTACCCCGTTCTCCTGAACTTGGGGGGAAGTATGGGAGGCAGCGACTTGCACGCGGAAGGTACGATGCGACAGAAAATTATGGAGGAAAATCGGCAGTGGACCCCGAAGACCCCAACCATGAAGTGTGGAGAGGATGTGATGGCGCCACATCGTAACGTACGCCTTCCGCACGTCGAAAAAGACGGCGATGAGGTGCTGACGGTGGCAAAGGCCGTACGGATGGCTGACTCCAGGTTCACCAGATTGTCGATGGCAGAGTGGCCTTTACGGAACCCACCCTGAGATGGAGCCAGAAGGCCCTGAGACTCGAGTACCCAGCTCAACCTCCAGCTCACCATGCATTCGAGCAACTTGCAAAGAATGTTGGTGAGGCTAATGGGACGGTAGCTGTCCACCTCCAATAGGTTCTTGCCTGGTTTCAAAATGGGGATAACGCTGCTTTCCCGCCATTGCGACGGAAACTCACCCTCGAGCCAAATACGGTTTTAAAGGTCGAGGAGGCGTCGCTGGCAGTCCACGGAGAGGTGTTTCAGCATCTGACAGTGGATGCGATATGGCCCGGAAGCTGTGTCAGGGCAAGCAGCTAGGGCACTGTGAAATTCCCAATCACTGAATGGAACATTGTAGGATTCAGGATGGCGGGTGTGAAATGGAAGGCGCCGACATTCCACCCGCTCTTTAATGGAGCGGAAGGCCAGCGGGTACATCGCAGAAGCGGAACTGAATGCAAAATGGTCTGCTAAGCAGCTTGCAATGATGTCCAGGTCAGTACAAAATGTTCCATTCAGTGACAGCGCAGGGAAGCTGACAGGGGTCCGATAGCCATAGAGGCGTTGAATCTTGGCCCAGACCTGCGATGGAGAGATATGGAGGCCAATGGTGGAGACATACCATTCCCAGCCTGCTTGCATTGGCAGATAAGGTGGCGGGCCCGTGCACGCAGCCGTTTGAAGGCGATGAGGTGTTCTATGGAGGAATGTCGCTTGTGACGCTGGAGCGCCCGCCGGCGATCTTTAATCGCCTCAGCAATCTCAGGCGACCACCAAGGCACAGTCCTCCGCCAAGGGGACCCAGAAGAACGGGGAATGGCAGATTCTGGGGCAGTAACGATGCTGGTGGTGACCGAGTGAACCACCGCATCAACAGCTTCATTAGCAAGAGGCGCAATAGCGGCCATGGAGGAGAACAAGTCCTAGTCAGCCTTATTCATAGCCCATCTGCAAAGGCGCCCAGACGAGTGACGCTGTGGCAGTGACAGAAAGATCAGAAAGTGGTCACTACCACACAGGTCGTCATGCGCATTCCATTGGACAGAAGGTAAGAGGCTAGGGCTGCAGATCGAAAGGTCGATGGCGGAGTATGTGCCGTGTGCCACACTGAAATGTGTGAAGGCACCATCATTTAAAACGGAAAGGTCGAGCTGTGTCAATACATTCTTAACGGTGGCGCCTCGACCTGTTGCCACTGACCCACCCCACAGAGGGTTATGGGCGTTGAAGTCGCCCAGTAACAGGAAAGGTGGCGGCAATTGGGCTATCAGCGCAGCCAGGACATGCTGCGGGACATCACCATCTGGTAGAAGATACAGACTGCAGACGGTAACCGCCTGTGGCATCCACACCGGAACAGCGACAGCCTCTAAAGGTGTTTGCAGAGGGACAGACTCGCTGTGAAGGGAGTGAAGGACATAGATGCAGACGCCACCAGATAACCTTTCATAAGCTATTCGGTTCCTATAATAACCCCGATAGCCACGGATGGCGGGGGTTCGCATTCCTCGAAACCAAGTTTCTTGTAGAGTGATACAGACGAAAGGGTGAAGGCTCATAAGTTGTCGGAGCTCAGCAAGATGGTGGAAGAAACCGCTGCAGCTCCACTGGAGGATGATATTGTCCATGGCTGAGAAAGGTGGGAAGGGACTGGGGAGGCAGATTACGCCGCTGGGTCACCTGCTGCCACTGATTGAGCACTTGTGCAAGTGCTATCCATGGTGTCTGAGGGACCAGCGAGATCAAGGTCCTCAGCGGACGCCAGGATCTCGACCTCATCCGCAGATGCAGAGCTCGAAGGGTGCGGTGGGGTAGGTGCCACCGCAAGTTCTTTGGCCTTAGAGGTCTTTCTCTTGGACTTCTCTCGCTCAACCCTGGGTTTCATCGGCTGGGAGGGCTTCACCGATTCAGTCTCCAAGACGGAGGAGGATTGCGAAGCCCTATGACCAGCCACTGGTGGGAACTTATGCCACTGTCTGGCGTCATCCTTCCCGCTGGTGGAAGCCTGGGAAGGGAAGGACCCAAGGGACCCCTTACGAGCGAGAGTAGCCGAAGAAGTTGGACGCTTCTCCGGCTGAGAAGCAGGTACGGACGTCCCCGATGGGTGGGAGGGTGTTGTTCCTGAGGTAGGTGGCGCAGGAGCAACAGGGTGGGTAGAGCCCCCCACGGGCAAGGGGGCATGAGGAGTTGCACTGCTCGTTGATCCGGCTGGAATTCTCGGAACTGATGGGGCTAGCACAGTTGTTGTAGCAGCGGCGTAGGAAGATGTCATTCTCACAGGATGTAGTCGGTCATATTTCCTTTTGGCCTCAGTATAGGTCAGTCGATCCAGGGTCTTATATTCCATGATTTTGCGCTCTTTCTGGAAGATCCTGCAGTCTGGCGAGCAAGGTGAATGATGCTCTCTGCAGCTGACACAGATGGGAGGCAGGGCACATGGAGTATCGGGATGTGATGGGCGTCTGCAATCTCGACATGTGAGGCTGGAAGTGCAGCGGGAAGACATATGGCCGAACTTCCAGCACTTAAAGCACCGCATCAGGGGAGGGATATAGGGCTTGACTTCACATCGGTAGACCATCACCTTGACCTTCTCCGGTAATGTATCACCCTCAAAGGCCAAGATGAAGGCACTGGTAGCAATCTGATTATCTTTCGGACCCCGATGAACACGCCGGACAAAATGTACATCTCGGCGCTCTAAATTGGCACGCAGCTCATCATCAGACTGCAAAAGAAGGTCCCTGTGGTAAATAACTCCCTGGACCATATTTAAACTCTTATGGGGTGTGATCGTAATGGCAACATCCCCCAACTTGTCACAAGCAAGTAACTGTCATGACTGGGCAGAGGATGCCGTTTGTATCAGTACTGACCCAGATCGCATTTTGGACAAGCCCTCCACCTCCCCAAACTTGTTCTCTAAATGCTCGACGAAGAACTGAGGCTTTGTGGATATAAAAGACTCCCCATCAGCTCTCGTACAAACTAAGAATCGGGGCGAATAACTGTTACTGCCATCCTGAGACTTATGCTCCTCCCACGGTGTGGCCATTGACGGGAACATTTTCGGATCATACTTCTGATCATTAAATTGAGCTGGAGAACACTTAGAGACTGCTAGCAGCTGGCCACTAGCGAGAGATGATGTACCACGCTTCATTGCGGGTCATCCGCCCTGATGCCAACTACTCCGACCAAGGGCCCTCCCCACGGGCGCCACCCAGCCTCAGCAAGGGCCACCTGGCAGGATGGCCATTGCCGGGAGTCCCGATACCCCAGGAGTATACGCATCTACTCCTTGGCATACGTGGGGAGTTAACAGCGCAGGCATCAGCAGAGTGATCCCTGTGTTGTCAGGGGGCTACAACCAACGGGGTACATGGCAGCCCCACCACAACGGACTGGCTACCGTGTTGGATCTTAGGTGCTAAAATGTCCAAGGTCATCGTCTCAGCAAAAAGCAACACTGCACAGTGCATAGTTGTAATCGCACCCAGGAATGTATTCTCCCCCAAGAGGTGGAAAACGAGCGGGACAGCATTACAATGACAAGAAAGCCAGCTAAAGGTCTCAACGCACGACGAATACAGTGCACCATGTAAGGCGCCATTCCCCAATTGGCTCGCTCTTCGGAAGAATTTAGAAAGATGGAGGTCAAACCTGAGAGGGGACCATCACATAAGACCGAAACTTTTGAGACTCCTTTTAGTCACCTCCTACGACAGGCAGGAATACTGCCTGCCCATGCTTACCCCCGAACCCGCAGGGGGGGCACGCATAGCGGGTCAAACATTGCTCAACACCTCTAATCAGTCAAAGTGCGCCTAATACTGAGTGGTAACACAACTTATCAAACTCGGTACCTGGTGAACCAGGTAGCGTTATAAAACTGGCGAGAGGCAGACGTGCTGCAGTGGAGGTAGGTTTCAGGTTACTGCTGAGATTGCAGAGCAGCTGTGCGTGTAGCGCCCATGGTAACAGCTCTGGTGTGTCCTGAGTGAACGACTCCTTGGGGCATTTGAATTAACCATTTACAGAATGAAGTTCACATATATTAGTAATATTAGAGTGGAATTAATGATTGTTGTGAATAGTATTCTAACACATTTCTCAAATGAATCGATATATATGGGTTGAATAGGCTGTGATGGGCACATAATGGTGAAACCATTTGAGAATTTGGAAAAGGAGTAGGTAGTCGGATCTTATGATGCTTCAGGCTTGACAGAAGGTGGTATGGTGGTACTATACTTTGGAGAAGGCTCGGAAATGCAAAGTGCCACCAAACTAAATGGTGGTGCACGGGAAGACACCCCATAATGGCTGGCTTCATTATAGTGATGCGTTTCCACTTTGCGTTCCATCAGCTGGAAGTTGTTTGCTTGCAAACTCCCCTCAGAATTACAGCCTGGTCAGCGGACATGTTAAGGGCTTGGGTGAGCAAATAAATTTACAGGTGGGATCTCAAGTTACTGAAATTACTGAGATGTAAGGATGGAAAAAATCATGTTTGCAATAGGTATTACAAAAGATGGTACCGTTCTGTGATAAGTTGCTATTCATTGGTTGATCGCAAAGATAGTACGTTTTAATATGCGTAACGTCCCTTTAACAGTGGCAGGCAGGAGCACGGTTGGCGTAAGGAGAGAGGGGAAGGGGAGGGAGTGGGGGGGGGGGGGGGGGGGGTAGTATCAGGCAGCGACAGCCGGCACGACTAGTGGGATGGCGCAGGTCAGGGGCAGGGAGGGGCAGGGAAGTAGCAGTAGTGTCAGGTTTTTGAAGTGAGTCCAACCCTCGCATTACGGCCGCCGCACATGTAACTCCTCATTGACAGGTCCAGTTGATTCTGACAGGTGGAGCACACGTGTTAACAACTTTGTAGTACCACCGAGCGGCCAAACTTACCTTCTGAGATACCCTGAAAAAGAATGGGCATCCGTGAGGGACAGTAGGGGGAGTTTAGAGTGTCACTGTTGTGTGTGCAGGCCACGCGGCTGTGGTACAGGAATAATCACTGAGTTATCTAACATTTCTTTTGGTGCCTAAGCAACAGGTTATGTATCTTCGTTAGGGGCAAATTTCTCAGTTAGTGCTGCATGTTAGTAATTATCACTCTGGGTGTTCAAACAGGAAAATTACTTAATGAAACATGATGCCACTTCAGGGAAAAAATCTTTAGAATAAAAGGGTAGAGACATAATGCATTATTTCTTCAGACAATACCCTTATTTAGAATTAACTGTATTGGTACTGAAAATAGAGCTGCTGTCCGACCACTAGGCATGTGATAACTAGACCACGGATTTTTAGGTCGTAAAAAAGTGTCTTTTAGGCACCTAAAATAGGCTCCTTCAGTAGTTCATTTAGGCTATATAAAACCTAAAATAGGTTCTAATAAAAATGATGGAGAGAAAATAAAAATAAATTAAAATACACAGTGTTGACAGTATGAACATCTTATTAGTCATTAAAACAAGGAGAATGAATATTTACACAGTTACAGAGCACAGCAATCTACAACATTAATGTTGCACATAACTCCAAATATTTTTGAGTTCCTGCAAGATAAAGATCTCCGTAAAAAAGATGAAATGAAATGTCGTGTGACGACGGCCTCCCGTCGGGTAGACCCTTCGCCTGGTGCAAGTCTTTCGATTTGACGCCACTTTGGCGACTTGCGCGTCGATGGGGACGAAATGATGATTAGGACAACACAACACCCAGTCCCTGAGCGGAGAAAAATCTCCGACCCACCTGGGAATCGAACCCTGGCCCTTTGGATTGACAGTCTGTCGCGCTGACCACTTTTAAATCTCATTGTGTTCGTTGAATCTGATTGGGGCGGACGTCGTAAGACACCCTTTTAAGTTCATTGTTGATCTGTTAACTCAGTTTTTCTTATTACGGAGGGCAGCTAACCCTCTGACCGAACACGCTGAGCTACCGTGCCGGCTTAAAACCACTCAGCTACCGGGGGAGGGGGGGGGGCAATGGTTTCATTAATACATTCGTAGTTTCACATATTCTGACCATAGTTGGCTTCACAATAAATAACCAAAGTCTTTTTTAGGTTTTCTAGTGAAAATCTGTGGCGCTTGTCAGTCAGAATCAATTTATAGGCTGAAAAAGAACGTTCTACATCAACAGATGTGACAGGGACACACTTCATTTTCGACACATGTTGCACAGGAATGCTGCAGTCAGGAATGCTGGATTTTCCACTAAGTATGTCGGCAGCTGCACACAACTCCTTCAGGCCAGTATTCTTCTGCAAAACCATTTGCATTTTTGCACGTACTTTTTCTCCTACTTTTTATTTATTTATTTATTTATTTATTCATCCGTGGAACAATAAATATTGTATGGATGTCGTCAGATTACAAAACATGAGCACACATTTACATTTACAATTAAACAGGTTTCTCATATTTTGTGTAGTTTTTATAACTAGTCATACACATATTTATGATTTACATAATATTTTGGTGATAATGTCATATGTTGCTAATAATCTACATCTATGTTAAATATTCTTTTACAGTATAAAAACTTTTACTTACTAAAAAGGTTTTAAGCTTTTGTCTGAAAGTGAGGGGCTCATTTATTTCTTTAATTTCTTGTGGTACTTTGTTGTACAGTTTTATCCCATTGTAAAATATACTTTTTTGTGTCTTTGCCTTGTTCTTTCTATCTAGATGGATGTGGTGACAAGCTCTTGTTTCATGGTCATGTATTAGGCTGTTTGTGTTGTACATGTTAAGATTTTTCTTAATGAACATTATGTTCTGAAAGATATACTCACAAGAAACAGTTAGAATTCCTAGCTTTCTAAATAATTCTAGACAGTGGGCCCTGTTGTTGCTATTTGTTATTATCCTTATGGCTCTTTTTTGTACTTTGAACACAGTTTGTATGTTACTGGCACTTGTTCCCCAAAACATGATCCCATAGCTGAGGACTGAGTGTAGATATCCGTAATATGTTATTTTAAGACAGGTATTATTGCATGCCGGTGCAAGGATTCTAAGAGCATAGCATGCTGTGGATAATTTCTTTGCCAAAATGTTGACATGGTTTGTCCATTTCAGTTGGCTGTCTACTTTCATCCCTAAGAATTTGGTACTTGTTACACATTCTAATTCATTATTATTAACTTTTATTCTAGTGGCATTGTGTTTTTTGTTCAATTGGAAGTTAATATAGTTAGTTTTCTTTACATTTAGGGTTACTTTATTTTTTAATGACCAGTTGTGGACATCATTGAGAGCCTCGTTTGCTCTTTCTGACAGTTGTGTTGGATTTTCACCTGTTATTACTATGTTGCTATCATCAGCAAAAAGTATTTTTTCGCCATGTCTGATACTTTGTGGGAAGTCGTTAATGTATATAAGAAACAATATTGGGCCTAATACACTTCCCTGTGGGACGCCTATATTCACATTTTCTGGGTCAGACAGGTGTTTTATAAGGGAATTGTTTGAAACTTGTGATATCTCAACTCGTTGAACTCTGTTTTCCAAGTATGATTTGAACCACTTTTTTGTCACACCTCTTATTCCTATTTGCCCTAATTTATGAAGTAAGATTTTGTGGTCAACTGTATCAAAGGCCTTGGACAAGTCTAAAAAGATACCACTTACATTTTCACCTTTGTCCAGTGTTTCTAAAATTGCTTTAGTGAACTGTGCTATAGCATATTGTGTGCCTGTTCCGGGCCTAAAACCAAATTGGTCATTGGAAAGAAGATTATATTTATTCAGGTAATTTAGCAGTCTCTTTTTGACTAGTATTTCTATTATTTTAGAAATGATAGACAGTATAGAGATCGGCCTGTAGTTCTCTACATTTTCCACATCTCCGTTTTTAAGGATAGGTATAACTTTTGCTTGTTTTAGGTACTCCGGAAAGTATCCAGACTCGAAAGATTCATTAATTATGTCTGTTAATGGGCCCTTTATGGAGTCTATACAATCTTTAATTACGCAGACTGGAATTTCATCAAGTCCTACTGGAGTTTTATTTTTTAGTTGGTGTACTACTAGTGCCACTTCCCTTTCTGTAGTTGGCAAGAGCACCATTGAGTTTGTTGGCTGGTTCTGAGTAGGTAAATCATACGTATCTGGAAATTTCTGCTGTAATTTTTTTGCAATACTACTGAAATATGAGTTTACAAAATCAGCTAATTTTTTAGGGTTACCTACTGGTACATCTTTGTTTTTAATATGTGAGTTGAGGTCCTTTTTAGCAGAGTTAGATGTTTCCTGTTTGACGATGTTCCAGGCTGCTTTGCTCTTGTTTTCAGCTTCAAGTAATATTTTGTTGTTTGAAAGTTTTTTTGCGGCTAGCAACACCTTTCTGTAAATTTTCCTGTACTTTTTGTAGGATTGCAGAACTTCTGGGTTAGACTGATTATTTTTTATGGAGTTGAGATATCTAAGAGTTTCTGAGGATTTTTTGATACCTGTAGTCACCCACTGATTTCTCTTTGTAGTTTTAATTTGATAAAGAGTTTTGGGAAACATCTCTTCAAATCTGAGTTTAAAAATTGACATGAACTTGATAAATTTCTGATTTGCGTTGGTTTCCGCATAGACTTCCCTCCAATCTTCATATTCTAGCTGGGATTTAAACTGATGCAGGGCTGATTTGGAAAACATTCTTTTGTATGTACAAAGTTTAGGAGGAGTTTCTACATGAATGTTAGTTTTTAAGATCTGGCAGAGGTGGTCTGCTAGGCCCAGGTTTTGGACAACAATATGACATTTTTTACTATCAATATCTGTAGCTACATGATCTATAGATGAGGAGGATTCTTTCGTTATTCTAGTTGGACAATTAACAAGGGAGGATATTCCGTAACAGCTTAGAATATTCACATATATGTTGCTAGCCTTATCAGGCTTCATCATATTAATGTTTAAGTCACCACAGATAATTACATTTGCTTTTGGTCCAGAAACCCTGTCTAAGCTTTGATTCAGTTTTGAGAAAAATATATCAATGTCTCCACTAGGAGAGCGGTACACACAAAATATGACTAATTTTTTTGCTATGCCAGGTCCTATTATTTCAACAGTGGAAAGTTCGAAATGTTTGTCCTCACCTAGATCTAAAAGATCATATCTTACTTTAAATGACATACCTTTTTTTACATAGATACATGAACCTCCACCATTCATTGAGATTCTGCTATAGTAACATGCAAGGTCAAATGAGGCTAATGCAATGTGTTCAATTTGCTTCCCTTTGCACCAGTGTTCAGTGATACACAAAATTTGGCTATCAAATTTTTCCAATTCTACTTCTAGCTGTTGTGCTTTGTTCTTTATGGCTTGAATGTTTTGGTGAAACACTGTTAGGTATTTGTTTTCACTTATCTTGGTGGCACCTTTCCCTTTAGACCTGATGCTAAACAATCCTTCAGATGAGCTGGTGGCATGGTTATTCTTCTGTTGATGACAGTGGAGGTGAGTCTGTTGCCGGTTTGACTTGGAAGTTGGTGTATCTGAGGGTATCTGCCTTATGTTAGTCTTGTAACTGAGGCCGGGTACCAAAAATCCTGCAGAGTTGAAAGTTTCCTGGTTCTTGTGCTTCTTCTGTTTGCTTCTGTTACTGATGATGATAGTGAAGCTGGTGAAAAGTCTTTCACTGTTGAAGACTGCGGAGCGGCCAATACTGATGGAAGGTCGTTGGCTGTTGGCACATCAGGCGTTTTTTTTCTTGTTAATGATGCAGTTGCGTAGTATGTAGCTGCTTCTGCTGAAGCTGCTTTGGAAACTTCTGTCCTAGTTGACTCATTTATCTCAGCTGTTTGTGACGAAAGTGGAGATTCTAGTGCTGGATCTGTTGTCAGTGATTCAGTTTCATTTTCTTGTTGGAAATTTTCAGTTGCTGTGTTTGGTGGTGGAAGTGGTATGGTCGTGCTATTCTTGTCCTTAACTGCCTTCACTGCATTAAGGATTTCTCGACTAATGAATGATTTTCCGAGTTTATTTCTGTGAAGCCCATGCCTTGTAAAATGACTTCTCTCTGTGGATGGTACGTCCACATATGTGGCATTTGGGAGGCTTCGGCAGATTTTCTCAAATTTCCTATTAGTAACTGTGATTTCTTTGTTGACACAGGATTCTTCTATAAGATCATGTCTTTGTGGGATACTGGCAATGAAGAAGTTAACATCTGTAATTTTCTGTAATGTACTTCTTAGAGCTCTTGTGGCGAGTTTGCCCTCGTTCCTATAAACATCATTAGCACCTCCTATTATTAGACAGTTGCTTCCAAGCTTCAAAGAATGTTCACAGTCTTTTAAAACTTCGCGCAAGGGGACCCCCGGTTTCGTTATTCCACTAACCTTGAATATAGTTTGCATGTTACACAAAATGTCGGCTAAGCCCTTTCCATGACTGTCTGAAAGTATGAAAATATCTTCTTTTTTCTTCTTACCTGTATTGGTAGATATCTTGTTTGCACGATAAGTATGTTCCATGTATTTTATGGTATTTCCTTTCTTGTTATTACAGGACTTCGTAGGCCTACTGAAGTGATTTGTGGTCGCTGCATTTGATGAAAATACTTCCTTTCTTTGGCTCTTTTCACATATTTCATATTCATCACACGTTAAAAATTCAAACTTATTTGCTTGTGGGAGACGAAAGTTGTTTCCGTTACGATTAACACGACAAAACTTTTTAGGCCTAATAAAGTTACCGTTTTGTTCGTTTACAACCGTTTCACTACCCTTTGAATGGTCTATCACTTCTTCCAGCTTCTGTACACTATCTATCGCTGATTCAAGCTTCTCTACATATAGTTTAGCTAACATAAGATCATATTTTAATGAAGAAGTCGTGCATTCTTCTTCGCATTCCGTTTGTAAACACACGATATGGCGATAGTTACAGTGCACATTTCCACAGTCACAGGTCATGTTTTTTTCCTCTAAGACATTTAAACATTGACGATGGATCCATTTCTGTGACCACGAACATAATTTAACACCATATTTCACCTTCTTACTGCATTTTACACACACAGGATTTAAAAACTCGTAATTATCCGCGGATCGGTTTATTAGTACGTCTACACGCGCCGCCATCTTGATATTTAGCTCACCTGGCGCTTCATTAATTTTAATTTTGACTTCTTCAAGCAAAGAAATATTGTCGTAGATAGGCCTCCCTGAGCCTTCTAATTGTGAAATTATTCTTGCCATAAATGTGTAGTGGGCTCTAATGTGAGATAAGTCCCGTTTTAATGAAGAATCTTTGAATAACTCCATTGCTGCAGTTACAGATGCAGCATCCTCCGGTATATGTTCAACCACCTTCTGGAGAGCTGAGAGATGCGTACTATAGTATTCTGCTGCTATCAGCCACATGCCCCAGTGGGCCATAACAGGCTCTGAAGGCAATTGGACATCTGGAAGCTGTTCTTTGAATGCCTGTATTCTTGATGGTGCCTAACAAAAATTTTCTTCACCGTAGATATTACTTTATTTAGTTTAGGAAATTGTAACCTTACTTGCTCTGCTATGCGGTTGATCCCATGCACTACACAAGTTCCGTGCAGCATCAATGGGTAGAATACTTTTAACAGTTGAAACGCTGGTATCATATACGCAGCAGCATCAGTGACGGCCAGAAGCACCTTATTCTCATCCACTCCGTTTGGGTATAGCACCTTAAGCCCATTGTTCACAAACTGTGCTATTGTTTGTTGGTTAGTTTTTGCAAGCTGTTTTGAGTAAATCAAATGAGCCCTGCATGGAGCATCTGGATCTAGCTTGCCAATAATCAGGTTTGCAATGTAACGGCCAAGACTGTCAGTAGTTTCATCCACAGAAATCCATATACAAGATTCTCCAACATCTTCTCGGATTCTGTGCAATGCAGCATTGTAAGCTGAATCCACATAATTCTTACGTAAAGTTGACTCTGCAGGAATAGACTGATGGCAGTACCTCTCAAGAAAACCTGTGAAAATAGGGTTTTCTAGTTTCCGAAAGCGGATGTTTGCTACCACAAGTGCATGACACAAATCACTGCATAACTTGTTTTTTTTTTCGGAGGATTCATGTGATTTATTGGTTAAAAGAGTTTGCTTCAATTTTGACTTTCGTTCAACATTAGCTTTATGTGCGATTCCATCTGCATGCTGAGTTAAGTGAGATTTCTTAACACTCGAAACCTAATACGAGAGAAAAGGGAAATGCAGTTTGGAATCGCATATAAAGAGTACTTCGTATTACTAAAGGATAGCGATAAAAAAGAATCCTAAGTGACAGGAAAATAAGAAGTCTAAGAAAAACATCAACTAACCTCCTTGTTGCATGTTTGGCAGAAAATAATTTTCCCATCTGTTGTATAATGCGGAAAATCTTGCAGTCACTGCCTTAAATGAGTAGACTTTGAACTAGCTATTTTCGGAATGGCGTAGTATTCTCACACAGACACTACAATTTATTTTGCACTTAGAACGTCAGTAACACTTAACACGTCGGTCGCTACACAATGTGCTGATTTGTTTTCGCTGGGAAAAAGTGAATGATGACCTGGTTTTTTTTTTTTTTTTTTTTTTTTTTTTTTTTTTTTTTTTCCTGCGGTGCGTGGGAGCGGTAGGGGAAGTACCGCAGTCGTTGCTGAACATATGGCACCTGACAGATGGCCGCCCCTTCTGAACAAGCGAATGGAATCTGTCGGTGCTTCAGATGAAAACATCTCACTACTGGCAAATTATTTTTCGAACCGGAAAATTCACCTATAATACCTTTCACGAAACAGAGTAGTTTGATAGGACTGCCTGTAGACAGCAGCGAGAAAATGCGCGAAGGGCAGTAATTTAGCTGTAGAGGGCGTCTACGATTAACATTGTGATTTTTTAATCCGTGCTCAGCTTAAGGCCTATGAAACCGTTTCTTTGCGAAAATACAGAGCTGGCCAGAATCCTACGAACGAAATATTTTCAAATATAACATTTAGTGCTCCCAAGTTCGATTCTAATGTGTAACTCAACTCTTTGACCGGTTCCCATTCGCTCGCCGAAGTTAAGCATTGTCACGCTCGGCGCGTACTTGGATGGATGACCATTCAACCGTGCCGAGTGCTGTTGGTAGCAAGGGAAGCAAAGGAATTGTAAACAGTCTCTAACGACCTTCGCCTTCGACGAGACGTAAAACCCTAAGTTTACTTCATTTTTCTAATCTTTGAAAACACAAGAACTCTATGTCAGATTAACTAAATGGGTACTTTTTAGGATTTTGATGCCGAAATAGGCAAAATTAGGCGTCAACGTCGAAATACGCAATTTTAGGTCCTTTAGAACTAACGGTATTCAGTTTAGTTGGTTATGAAACGCCTAAGTACCAACTTATATGCAAATTGGAGCTTACGAAAAAAGTAGGTTTTAACCTAAAGATCCGTGATCTATTTTTTCCATATGAATAATAAAACACCTATAAAGAGTATTTGGTATTAACAGGGATAGCGATATAAAAAAATTAAAAAAGACCGAAGTGTTAGGCAAATACGAAGCATGAGCGCATATCAACTAGCCACCTCGCTGCACGCTGGGCAGAAAATGTTTTTTTTTTCCATCTATCGTATAGTGTGGAAAAACTTGGAGCCACTGTCTTATTTGATGAAATAGGCACTTTTTAGGATATTAAAGCTGAAATAGGCACTAACGTCGAAACAGGCTTTTTTAGGTCCTATAGAATTAACGCTATTAAGTGTAAATAGTCATGAAACGCATAAGTACAAACTTTTATGCAAATAGGAACTCAGGAACAAAATAGGTTTTTACCTAAAATCCGCGGTCTAGTGATAACATATAAATAACATAAATAGAATACTGGTTACTCTAGGGATAAATTAGCTAGGCCAGCATTGCAGAATAGGCTGCGTGGGTAAAGCTGTGATAACCTCTTCAGAGAGGGAGGCTAGGGCGACATCTTAGTTATCAAAGCATGGCAGCATAAAATACATATTGTATGGGTAGAATGTTCATTTGCAAAGGAAAGTAATAAGGTGGTTGCTTAAGCCTTGTTACTTTTTCTTTTGGTTGATACAACTGGAAATCCCTTGAGTACGAAGCAGTACCTTAGTATTCAGTCCCTGGATCTAAGGGCATATGGGTGTTTAGATCTCAGAGCGTATCTAGGGAGAGATGGAGGTGGTGGAACTTCCCGTTTTCTCTGCTTCACAGGAGGAGCAGAACCTGTAGAAAGTCCAGCATATGTCTCAGAAGGTGGTGGGAGACGCATAGTTCCTGAATAGGGTTTTAGCCTATCAAAATGGGCGATAACTTTGTGGTCAGGCAGTTATAATTCTGCATTAACGGGAAGTGAGCTGAATGATAGAATATGATTCATCATACAGGGGGGTAAGTTTCTTCGCTCTTCTCTTCTCTTCTTTCCTTAACACTAGGATTTTTTTTAGCAAAACCAAATCACCAGGTTTATAGGGGGGGGGGGGGGGGGGGAAGGCATTTTTTATTTCTCCTTTCCATCTGCTTCTTGGTTGCCTTGCAGTTGTTCCCTTGTACCTTCTCCCAAATGGCCTTAAGGCGGCGGGCTAGCCCCTTAATGGCTGTGTGATCGATTCCCGGAGGTAATTTATCGATCTCAAAGGGAGATACCATAGGGTGGCCAAACACTGTCTCATAAGGGGTATGTTCTGTGGCTTCGTGGAAATGGCTATTGTACGCACTTGCCACATATGGAATGTATCTTTGCCAGTCGCTGTGGGCTGAGTTGAGGTGACAGGAAAGCATTCATTTCACAGTGTGATGGACACATTCAATGCAGCCATTTGCCTGGGGGTGAAAAGGGGTGGTCCTCCATTTTTTAATTCTCAGCAATTTGTAAACCTGGACAAATAAGGCGGACATAAAACTGGTTCCTTGATTGGTTGTGATGGCTTCAGGGCTTCTGAAAGGAAGGACAAGATGATCTGCAAAAGCTCGTGCTACTGTTTCAGCTGACATGTCAGCGATGGGTAGCAAACTAAGATATCGGGAGAAGCAATCAATAATGGATAGAATATATTTACTTCCTTGTGGCCTGACTACGTCCAAAGCTACAAACTGAATGGGTTTTGATGCCTTGGAAAGAGACTGTAAGGGAATTTTGGTTCGTGGGGGTGGTGCTCTTAGGGCGCATGGTCGGCAATTTTTTATATACTTGGCAACATCTTGCTATCTTTTGTCCCACCAATACTTTGTGGCAATGCGGGCGTTTGTGGGTCTTCATCCACTATGGCAAACTTAAATGCTGTCGTGGCACCAGGCAATAATTCTGGATTGGAGGTTTTTAGGTATTACTATACATTTACCCTCAGGAGGTCTTGCGTTATAGAATTCCGTACATTGTAACAAAATCCGGATGGGAGCGATATTGGCAAAAGTTTGCATCATTCTCTTGTGAGTCTTTTAATTAGTCAATTAACACATCACCTGTTTGAGCTACTCTCACTTTTCTACTTAAGACATCAGCATTCTGGTGCAATCTTCCAGCTTTGTGTTGCACTTGGTAATCATACTCACTCAGTTTCAGGGCCCAGTGGGTGAGACAGATGCTAGGGTCTTTTAAACTTAATATCCACTGAAGTGCTGCATGACCTGTTGTTATTGTTAATTTTCTCCCATAAGGATAGCATCTAAAATAGTTGACTCCAAACATTAATGCCAGCAATTCTTTCTCCATAGTAATGTAATTAATTTCCACCTGGTTCAGCTGATGGGATGCATAGCCAATTGGTCTTTCCTCACCATCAACAATTTGACTCAGAATAGCCCCCACTGCAAAATCTGACATGTCACAGGAGAGAATGAATAGTTTTTTGAAATCATGATAGATCAATAAGGGGGAACTAGTCAGAGCATCCCTGATATGCTGCACAGCAGCTTCACACTCGGGGGTCCATTGACAGGGTACATCTTTTTTCAACAGGTGGGTAAGGGGTTTAGCTATTGTGGCATAGTCATTGACAAAACGCCTATAATTGTTGTTGAGTCCCAGAAAGCTTTGCAATTCCTTTACATTCTTAGGGGAAGGGAATGTTCTACTCCTTCAATTAGACAGGGGTCTGGCTTTACTCCATCAGCACTAATAATATGCCCTAGATACTGTACTTGACTCTCACCAAAGGACAGTTTTCTATTTTCAAACTTAAATTGGATCTTCTTAGTCTAGGCAAGACATTTCTTAACATAGTAACATGCTCATCTATGGTTCTGGAAAAGACAATGATCTCATCTAGATAAACTAAACACATTGTGGCTTTCAGCCCTTGTAGCAGTAAGTTGGCAAAGCGTTGGAAAGTGGCTGGCACGTTGTGCACCTCGAATGGCATTCTCAGAAATTCATATGGACTGGAGGGAACTACAAACACTGTTTTTGGCCTGTCCTGTGGTGCAATTGGTATTTGGTGGTACCCACTCTTCATATCAAGGATAGCGAAGTATTTGCAATTTCCTAACCTGTCCAGTGTTTTGTCGATATGGGGGAGAGGGTAAGTATCAGGGATGGTTACCTTATTTATTGCTCTCATATCAACGCAAAGATGGTAGGTCTTCTCTCCATTGATTGATTTCTTTGGAACCACGATAATTGGGGACGACTAGGGACTGGCAGAGGGTTGTATTATACCTGCCTCTAGCTGTGTTGGATATTTTCCTCCACAACAGGCTGGTGGTGATACGGTATTCTATATGGTTTCTGCGCAATGGGCCTCGCATCTCCAGTGGGAATTTCAGGGTAAACAAGGTCAGTAGCTGCCAAATAATGCCTTTCCTCAAATAACCAGGAGTGTTCTTCCAAGACAGAATACAATTTGTTTTAGTCAGCCGCAGGTAGATGAGCTAACTTATCTTTGAATTTGTCTCTGAGCACAGGAGCAATATGACATATGTTGCGTTCCAGAAGCCGTTGTTTTCGGTTGGTTTTGGCTTCTCTTGTACTGGGTGGTTTTCTTCAATCTCGTGGCTGCTAGGAATCTCTACGTCTTCGATTCCAAAATTGTCCAAACAGACGGGAACATAAAATTTCTTCCACTGCACTTCCACTGTCGTTAAGCCATGTTTAATGTGGACCTGTAATCTGTCAAGGACATCATTTTGATGGAGAGGGTCCACCAATACGGCTGTTCTCAACAGTTCATAAGGTTTGACCCCAAGTCAGAGAATGCGTCCCATGCCACCACTGACTCTAACAGAGGTAGTTGTACGTAACGCCCATGTTTGGGCAAAAGGGACCTGTGGAAGCAGCCGGATTTCACAAATACCTTGCGACGGAATGACATGGGGCCCGCCAAAATTGTGGGTTTCCTTACCGAGGCGGACAGTTTGTCTTCTGTAATCTACTATACTCTGATAGTGGTGAAGGAAAACACTCCCCAGGATGATGTCAAAATCTCGCCTTTGTTTTCAAATTATGTCCATGTCAAAAGGATAGTGGCTAGCTCTGATTTTCAACTTAACTTGGTAATACCCAGCAGGTATGATTATCTCATCACTCAGACCATTAATATGGTGATGGAGTGGTTTTAACACTTGTCTATCCCCATGCCCTACGAATAATACACTGGTTTGTGCTCCCGTGTCGACAAGCACTCTTACATTCTTTCCCCGAAATCTGCCATTGAGGAGGATACTCGCTACCTCATTTAGGACACCGTGATCGATTGGGTGCATGAATTTCACAGGGGCGCGGTCTGGCCCCACCCCACCGTTTCCTGTCTGATTTTGGGGTTGTGATGGAGTGTTGTTGAATTGTTTCCTCTGCTGGTTGTGCGAGGAGCCCCTGTTTCCCGGGTTCTGTGGGCAGTTTTTACTCATATGCCCTACAGTTCTACACCGAGAACAATAAGGTGCATGGCAGCAGGGCCTACCTTTCAGCAGCATTGGCACGCCTGCTCATATTTAAAAACTGGACACGGTTGTTCGTTCGGACCCACCAAACTGGCAATAAAATGTGCCACCTCCTCTTGCATCATCAAGAGGCATGTGGCATTATGCAATGAGGCGGGTGATGCTATCTTTACCTCTCCTCCAACATACGGGTTGATCCCACATATAAATACATCAATAGAGCGGGATTCCACTTGCTTATTTAACACCTCGTTACAGACGGGGTTCAAAACCAGCTTGTAAGTGCAGCAAGCCACAGCTTGGATTCGGTCAACAAATGCCTCTACATCCTCCCCTTGCTTCTGGCGGAGGGTGGACAACTTGTCCCTGTAATAGCGGCCGTCACACCTGTCCATATATCTCTCTTTCACCCCAGCTTCTAATGTGACAAAAGAGGTGGTGTCCCTAAGGGTGTGAACTGATGCGATGTAGGTACAGGTGTCACCTGACAATTTAAGGTGGAGTACAGTTAATAGGAAATCGTTTGGCCAAGTGCAAGCATGGCCTACATCTCGGACAGTTTGTAGAAAGGAATTTATTTGTTCATTGGGTTTCCCGGAAAACATCGGGATAAAGTTGACTGCAGGGAAAATGTTAGCCAAAGTTGCAATGTATGGCTGGGGTACTATGCTACTGGAGGTGCTTGTAGCTGTCATTTGTGGTGCAGCAATGTGTGTTTCTGATGTATTTAGATCGACAGACTTGGTTTGAGCCTATTTTTCGCATTTTTCTGTTAATTCTATCTTCCTTAACTTTAACCTATCAATTTCTGCTTGGAGGGTAGCTACTGGGTCTGGTTTTTCTGTAGGTGGGGAGTTCCCTTCGCTAGTGGCAGTACTATGGGTTTGAGGCATGGTTACAAGTTTAGGACACCTAGTGCTCGCCAAAAACTTTACAATGAGAGCACAAAAAAAGGGCCTACACTCGACAGCAGTGGCGAAGAAAAACTGAGTGACAAACTTATAGGAGCTGTAGTTGTGGTAGTGGTAGGTCATCAACGGCTGCATCTCGTTGGACGACAGCGGCAGGACACAGTGGTGAAGACGATGTCAGCAGTGTCTACAGCTGTGCAACGTGCTTCAGCTAGTCGGCTGGAACATGCACGTTTCCTGGATGGTAGTGTTCGGCCGGAACATGTCGCCACACTACATCGGAGCGACGTAGAGGACGGCTACCCACAGTGTGGCGTACCAACGGACAGCCTGGGAACAGCAGTGGTGGCGGCTGGCTGTGTGACATGGCGAGCTGTTAATGTGTTATGATTGGCGACGAAGGGAAAGCAGTGGGCACCCGTTGAGGTGGAAAAAATCAAATATATTTTAGGTGCATGGCTGTTTAATGCAGTGAAATGGAAAGGCAGGCCTAGAGAAGCCGCTGAAACTGAATGGGCTGCTGCCCAAGAGAGTAGTAGAGGAGAGCATCTGGTGGGGTCGAAAGCTGCCAGCAGAAGAGAGCGGACGGTATGTCCGCTCCCGGCGGCAGACGTGTGGTTCGGTTGCATTACCTCATCAGCAACATTTGAGTTTAGCTGCTGATGGTTCAACAAGTAAGTTTCAAAGCAGCTCTGTCCGGTTTTGTGCAACATGACTGATATGCTGCAACTAGCCACTAGGCAGAAGGCACTTACGAACATCAAGTACAAAATCAAAATCAAATTTTTATACTATCAGATCCATTCAGTAACAGCTCCCACTGTACACTGTGGTAACTGTGACAGACAAAATATAAATAAATTCGTTATTTCATTATTCATGCATGCTGTGAAGACATTAGAAATAAACAAAATAACTCTAAAATTCTTAATCTGTGGGCAACACAGAATGAAGACAATGCTGTTCATTCAGTAATTCAAAAAAGGCAAAGAAAACTAGCCCCATGGGCATTCCACAACAGTATGCTACACTAATTAGGACCACCAAGAAGAAGGGGCATCCTTATGCTCTCAAAGAGTTAGTTCATTAAATTTTTTTAGATCTAAAACGACCAAGTGGAGAAATGGGTTGTACTAAGGTTCTGAAAGATAATGAAGAATCCAGAATCAAAATTTTGAGATTTGATAAATCAAAACCTTCATTCAGCTTTTAAGTACTCTTATGAACAGTCTGATTTCTCTGAAGTTGAAATCGCAATTAGAAATAAGAGAGAACTTCTCTCTTTCCATAAAGCGAATTCAAGGCCATTTCCTTTGAGTTAGCTACAGAAACAAGATTTTTTCTCCCTAATTGCTTCCAAACATATTCCACAAACTTATGCAACTTTTTTCTCTAGCTTATAACATTCAGAACATGGAGATAAGACTGCACTATTGCAACCATACAAAACTGTTTTAAACAATGTTCCGGTATGTGAAAGCCTTTTGTAATGTAGGATAATTAATCTGTTTTTAACATAAAAAGAATTAACAAAATAATTGTATTTTTTGATATGTTAAGCAAGGTTTTCTTTTTGTAATAATGCAGTTTAAGTGTTTTGTACTAGTAAATAGTTTTTGTAATATTGAATTCTGGAAAAATAACTTGCTCTATTTCCATTTCCCATCACTACTAACAATACTGTGATATACTTAACAGAAAGTGATTTATTAGTAGAATAATAGCTTCTGTACACGCACGTGTTGTAGCAGTATTTTTTGCTGAAATTTAATTGTAAGATTAAAAATTCTTTCTAATGTGTTTGAATTTACTGAAGATTTGAAAAATGTTTATTTTTTCTTGCATTTAAATGCGTAGGAACCATGTTTTCAACCGGAATTTGTCTTGGTGCAAGTTATCATGAAGTTTAAAATATGGTAAATGAGTTAAATTCACAACCTTGTATGTACTATTTTGAGAGGCAACTGGAATTTGATAAATTGTTCCACAAGAAAATCTTCATAACTCCAAGTGGGTTTACATCAGTGTTGATGGGGGGGGGGGGGGGGGGGGGGGGAGATGGGGTGTAAATTTACACTAGCCTCACTATCTTCTCTAATTCCTGATTTCTTAAGGTTTCACACTTTTATGTACACTTTTATGGTTACATACCAAGTTAAATGATGTGGCTTTATGCTGCAGCAAAAAAAAAAAAGGTCAATTTTCTTTTGCCCCTCCTGTAAAATTTAATGTTTCTGAGTTGTGTCACTTTTCTTGGAGATGAGCGATATGTACAGATGGAATGAAACATCAGATATTGAGAGTTTGTCATCCTTTCTTGCTGATTAGTGATCATCTGATCTAAATCATTTAAATGCGTTCCTACAATCTTTCATTCATTTAGTTGTGTGACCACATTATCTAATGGTAACTCTTAAATTTAGGAAAGAAATGTTTGTATTTTCCTAATTTACTATGTAACAATCAATTTCCAACTGTATTTGTGGTATTACATCCTTCTCTGTTGTGTTTGTGTGTGTTATTTACTCAGCCTGAATGAAACCTCTTGTTCCATATTCCTTCCACTTATTGTAAAAGCTTATTTTTCCAAGTCATTTTAGTACTAGATCCCTTAGGGCTTGTCTCCCACATAATACTGCCAGTCCTTCCCCTTCTTTGTTATTTAAATGCATCCATATGCTTCTCTGTAAAACTTAAATTCTCTTTTCACAATCACTGGTATTACACTTGCTGGCTGAGCAACTTTGCTTCACACTCTTCCTGATGGATGTGGACAAGAGTGCAAATGTTTGTCTGCAAATTTGCCTGTTCTTACTTAATTATTTACAATGAAGTTGTGCTGTCAACAGTTTTGCATATTGTCTTTTTGCATTGCCTATAAGTAAAGACTCTGTTTCTGGCTGAAACAAAGTACACTTCCCTTTTCGACTGAGAGATTTCTTGAGGTAAAGGGAACATTCTATATAAGGTGAACGTGTTATTATCTAATAAGGGGACATTTATCACGTATCCTAACATGCTTCCTGCTGTAGGTACACCTAGACTGAATAACTTTAATAAAAGGTGTCTTGATGATGCAGCTAGAGGAACAGGGAACTTTACATCTGTCACTTCATCTCTTATTAGAACCAGGAACTTCACAATTTGTATTGCCCACATCATGTGAGGCTGAAATTTGTCTTTCTGTGCATTAACTATAGCATTTATCATTTGTTCATAGTCTGATTCTATATCTCCAGATACATCTGCTAGTTTCAATAACTGTTCACATATGGTTACAAACATTGTAGCTCTTTTAATTCCTATGTCTGCCTCCGTAACATACAAATTAATGAAACTTTCTAACCTTTCCATCCCAAATTTTAATATGTCTTTGCTTTCTTTTATTACACTTACTGTTCTACTTACCCTTGACCATATAACTCTTACCATCCCTTAGCTAGTATGAAAAGGTCTTTGGAGCCCTCCTCCATTTCCTGTGTGTGTTCCATGCATTATGTAGCATCAGTTTCATCTAGTGTACCAAATAGTATCTTACTTACCTCACTGACGAGGTTAAACAGTCCTCTCTTCTTTCTTGTCTTGTGCCTTGTCAACTGATGTACCAACCCCTGTAACTATGTTACATTTTCTACACAAAATGCCTGCTGTTGGTCTAGCAAGAACCATTCTATTAAACTTGCATTTAATTCTTTTAGTGTCGCTACATATCTGAACAGCTAGTTTGCCTTATCTTCCAGCCCACTGAAACTGCTCAGTTTCTGCATTTAAATTTACACTTTACACTCCTCCATGTGGTACTGTATATTTCTACTTATCCTAAATTATCATAGTTTAGAACTGAAGACTAATCTATTTTTGAAATTTCATAATCCACTGCTGCTATTACTACTTAAATTATTTATCATACTGTTTTAATCTGTTTGCATGCAAATTTATTTCTGTTTTTCCTCTTAATTTTATGAATTAATTTGGCATCTCTATTCTGACTACTTAATATGGCCCTCGCCACTGTGAATCTAATTCCCTTCATCTACCACATCTTACTTCTTCATCATATAGCAACACTATCACTTACTTTGAATTCTTTTGGATTTTGTCTTTCACCGTACTGTGACTTTGTTAGCCTTTTTGTGTTATATTATTGATTGTCTTGCTACGCTGTGTGCTTTTTGCATTCTGGTTTTTAATCTGTTCACATATGACTCATAGTCATAGTTCCTGGCATGTTTACCTCTCTGCCACATATAAATACAAAAGGCGTGTGCCCTGAACTATTTTGTGGTGGTGTGTTGAATACAAAAATTGCATGTGGTACCCACTGATCCATGCACTTTGCTCTCCTGTCACAAAGTATCTCAAATACTAACAGTTTTAGAATTAAAATTTAAAATTGTTACAGTTTGCTAGAATATGTACCAATTTCTTCCACTGCTCCGTGATGAGTCGGCGACAATGTGTCAACTTGTGGCTGCTGTTCAGTGGGGTTGGATCCTCGCCTTGGACTTGCACATGAGCACACCACCTTGTGCCTGTCCCCTCTCTGCTGCTCACCTGGGATGGCGCCTCTTGCGACCATTACCAGACCCTCAGTGTCAGACTGATGGACCCTTGGTTGGCCACGTACCATTGTGATTTGTGTTCTGGTTCATGCTGCTATTGCCATTTGTTGACCTGAACCCTGCTAGGACTCCATTTTGGACTGTGCTGTCATGTGGCAAATTTCTACTTTGCTGAAAGTTATGATTCACCACAACATCCTGCTATTTGCCACTGTTGCTGCAGCAATCTGACTTAGTACAGCCTCTGCTTAACTTTTGTTTACCCACACATCTGGCAACAGTTAAGTTTTCTCTGTAATGTTCCAAATGGGTGTTGCTTGGGATTGGGCCACAGCATTTCGGAAGAAGAGCAATAGTCTGCTGGTCTAAGTGAGAGTATGTCTTGACCTAACCTATGTTGTTAAAATTCCCTGTTTACAAAAGGTAAGGCTTGGAATAACTACTGAAATTACATACACTGTGAGTGTTTTACAACTTCTGACTTTAGTCAGAAAACAGTATCAACCACTGATATACTTGCTCTAAAGGAAAAGACCAAATCTCTACACAGAGATGGTGACTAACTAGCACCGTTCCATGTAATTAAAATGAAACTGTCAGTACTAACTGAGCCTATACCCACAGAAAGTTACATGGGAGGTCCCTAGCTAAACAATTAGGATCTCATCAACTGCACTACAACTACTGTTGATAATTCTCCTTATCCCTGCCTGGCTAGTCTCTTTGGCTACCCCAGCTGATACTATTACCAACTTCTTACTCTGACTACAATAGACCTCATCGAGCATCCTGCTTCCGTCATTTATTGAGTTTTCCCCTTCGCTCCAATGAGTCCCTGATATGGCATGTTGTCAAAGGGCCCTACCATCTCATTGGCTCTAATTGTGCACTATTCTTCAGAGGCTGAGTGGAAGCAGAAGGAGGTGTCTGTTGTTAAGTCATGTCTTAGGCCTACAATAGGCTCTTCATGACATGCAGGCAGATGCACTTTCCAAAGACTCTCTGCCTTTATCCGACTCTTACCCGAACTCCTAGTTGCAATCGTATCACTCTTGCTTTCACAGTTGATACTGTTATCACTATATGCAACCACCAACAGACTGGCACCTTGGTCAGTATTTTCCCCAATGTGTTTATGAGCCTTTAACATTTTATGTAACCTCATTCTGAAGACTGGCTGCTGTTGTGCCTAAGCAACTAGCATCTCCTGTCTGATAACTTTCCCTTTGTTATGTTTTGAACTCACAAGAATTGGCTGTTTCCCGAGAGTAGTAGCACACCACTAGAAGAGCCAAAAGAATATAGCACAGTCTGTTGACAATATGGAGTAACAGGGTAATTCAATTCCTGCATTCGAAGGGAACAGTGCTGCAACAACTCATGCTGAATTGGTACAAGTGTACACCAGCAGTGCACCACCTTAGAACACAGTGGCTAGATGATGCAGGTAATAAATCTGAATGACAAATGAACAAAGTGGCAGACCATTTCTCTGTTAAGAACTGGGATGTTCAAGAGAAGTGGAAGTGCTGGTGTTTCAAGACCTTCATACTGCAGTTGAGATGATAGTGGAAAAAGCGAAAATAATCACAGATCTTTTTTCAACATCCTGTGTGACAGTTTGAACTTGACAACTGAGTTCTGTGAATGCTCACACCTATTCAAAACGCCCACTGAACCGAGGCAGCAATGGAAATGTTGCGCCTGTTTCAGGTCAATTCAAATGATTTCTTTTGCAGGCTAACCGTCATGAGTCAGTACTAGGTGTGTATCACTAGGGCTCTGAGACAAAGGAACATAGCAAGCAGTGGAGACATGTGGATCCACCACTGCCAAGAAACACGAATGCCCATCATCATCAGGCTCAGAGATGCTGAGTATTTTTTGGAACTGCCACAGTGAGGTGCTAACAGATTACAAGAGCATATGCCAAATTGTCCTCCAGAGGTTACGGGAGGCTATCGAGGAAGACTTGCGAGAAGCAGTTCCAGGGGTTGTTTTTGCTCCATGAAAACACCCCAGTTCATTCCACACAGAACACAGCCACATATGCTGCTTCTTTGAGTTGTCATATTTTGCCTCACTGCCCCCCCCCCCCCCCTTCTCCCTCGAAAAGGAGATTTTCAAGGTGGAACTTTGTGTAGAGTATGGGGTAAATCTTACTTACGAGGAGCGTTAGCTGTGAGGATAGGAATCTTACAATAGTGGGACATCACTGGTATCACCAACGATAATTGTGCCTCCATTTCTTTGGTATCTATTTCAATGTGTTATTTACAAACAGCCATTATGATTCTTTCCAATATATATGAATGAGTCAACAATTGGTGAGTTCATGGAATTTTATTGATATAGTGATTTCATAATACAATATGTATAATATACAAAATTTGTTACAGACGTTTGGGCTGAACATAACTCTTGACATCTGCTAAAGCTTATAACAACTGGAATATCATTCTACGAAGATGTACTCTGAAGACATTTCCAGGTCTTCATTATCCTCTCACATGTATACCACAATGGTGCTATCCTCTTTCCAAGAGCATCTAGTGAGGGATAATGGCATCATGCATGGCATAACGCCAAGTCCATGCTCTGGCCACATTTTCAAAGGCTTCTCTATTATTCATATACAATTCACCCACTGATGGTTCCATACACACCTAGAAAAATCAAACAAAACACAGAATAGGTTATTTCTTCTCTATGCATCTTCAGCAGTTGCCATACATCCTGCAATGATTATGTCGTCTCATACTGTTGTATTCAAAGCAGCAGAAGGCTAATTGAGACCAATGCCTGATCTCAATCTGAATAAAATAATAATAAACACTTTAAAATAACTTCTATGGGGAAAAATATTACAAGCAATAGACAGAATACATATTCTCTTTTTCTTTAATTTAACTGCACCTTCAGAGCTTTTCATCTCTGTTTCCATGGAATGAAGATGTCCAGGACTACAAAAAAAGAAGTTAGAATATTAGTCACAATGCCCCCCCCCCACCCCCCCATGCATATCTCAATTACAGATGATATATTGGAGGGGGGAAAAAAAGGGCGCTTGGTATCCCCCTATATGGCCCCAAAGTTCTCTAATTTTAGCATCATGGTCATTACTTGAGGAAGTACCATGTTTCTTGAAATTTTGGAACGTAGCCATTTAGTATTTTGTGGGCAATACTCTCTGCACTGGACGTCATCTTTCTTGTAATGTATCCCGCAGCAGTTTATACTGACTAACCAAATCCATGGCAAACCAATGAGCTCTTCTGTGAATCTTTTCTAGCTCATGCATTGATATAACATGGTAATGGTCCCAGACACAAACAATATGGAGGAAGTTGTTAAACAAGGGTTTTGTAAGCAATCTGTTTAATGCATGAATTACACTTCCTTAGGATTCTACTAATAAATCTCAATTTAGCAACTGCCTTACCCCACAGCTAGACTTACATACTTACTGCACTTTAAATCACTCTGCATAGAAACTCCCAGATGGTTTAGAATGTAACTGATTCCAGAATGGGACACATTCCATGACTAATCACTAACTACACAGACATACAAAATTAAATCTTTTCATTTAAATTTGTGTCTTACATTACGTGCTTTTGTGTTTAGAGGTGTGTGTGTGTGTGTGTGTGTGTGTGTGTGTGTGTGTGTGTGTGTGTCACTGTAACTCCCACATAATGGTTGAATGTAGAAATTGTATTGTTATTTTCCTCAACGAAGCTGTTTCGAAAAGCAGAATTTAATAGTTCTGCTTCCATATTATCATCGTTCGTTTCGGTGTTGTCAAGTTTCACAAGCATTAGGACAGATGATTTGGTTCCATTTTGAACAATGACAGCTAGACCAATTGGTAGGGTCCAACTTCACATCTATTTTTGTTGAAATCCACCTTTTACTTAATGATAGATTCACTTACTTAAAACCCTTTAATGATACATGAGTGAAGACAAACAAAGCCTTAGTTCTTTGAAACTAACTGGTAAAAAAAAGTGTTGATTGAGAAATTTTTGACTGCAATATTTTCTTTTGCAAAAGCTTCAACAACTTTTTCTTCTGAAATGACACTGTCTTCCTCGATTTGTTGTATTTAAGCAAAAACGATTTTCTGTTGAAAAGCAGCAGCATTTTCCCCACCAGTGAATTGAATGCATTCACAGCCATGGGCCCACGTCTGACAATGCTACAGATAGAACTGACAAGGCATTTAGTGTAGAAGTAGAATCATATGTACGATAACTGTATTTTAACGTTCAGGTAAGAATTACAGCGGTGCCAAAAACTTAACAGATTTTGCTTTCCAGTCGCTGTACTGCAGAATGTAAGCAGTATAGGCTACAATGACAGATGGCCATGAGCATAAACAAACTAGAATTTTGAATGACAGAGGGGGGAGAGGCAGTTCAGGGAAAAACAAGTCCCAACTCACTCTCTCTCTCTCTCTCTCTCTCTCTCTCTCTCTCTCTCTCTCTCTCTCACACACAGCACAGGATCCTACAGCAGAACTGGCACACCGTCACTGGGATCATCGATCTCTTTGCGTGTTGAAATCCGTGATAGATAAGGCTTAGTTGCTGCATCTTATTTCAAAATAATAAAAGAAAACAACAAGAAACGCACAACACAACGCATTCAGGGACAGCTATGGCGCAACTGCTTGTTGAAGTTAGCCCAGTGTCATTAACTACATAGTTCAGGCACAACCTCTAGTGGTATTCAATGCAACCACAGTTCAAAGCATCCCCCAGCAAACTGCCACATTAAAAGTAACTGCATTATACCACCTTTTGAGCTTTAACTAACAAACAAATGTGTGCATTTCTTTGTTATAAAATGCTAGGTCCCAACGCGGTGACATACCGTACACCTTAGACAGACCATTTGACAGCCCAAAATTGGCACAACAGCAGATCGTGGAGCGCACTTATATGTATTTGCATTTGCGCACTTTTTGTTTTGCAAACAGGTTCTTACAAACATTAGCTCTCCAAACTGGTCTTTACCAGACGATGTTCAACATGAGAAATGGTTACATGTTTTATATTTATATGCAGAAAATACAGTTATTTCAAACTACCTCTGATAAAACAATTCATATAGATACAATTCCTATGAAATAGTGGCCATTAAGTAATTTTTGCTGTCCCTATCAATTAGTCTTTGGTTCATCTTGTTATAGAAGGCACAAGGAAATGCACAAGGAAATCAGCCATGGTTCTTTTAGATTCACCTGAGGTACATCATTTCAGCTGTATATACTACTCATCCCTGCTACACATCAGTTATTTGACTGTATGCTTCTCTTTTTCATCAGTTTTTGAAAATTGTAATTTATGCATATACTCTCATAAATATGGCGTACAGACTAACATCTAGAGGAACTGGTTGATAACAATTAGATTCATGCAAGAACAAGAGAACAGAAATCATAACTGTTGATGTCAAGTTCACAAGCTGAGACAGGCATAAAACGAAGATTACAGATTAGATTAGATTCCCGTATTTACTCGAATCTAAGCCGCACTCAAATCTAAGCTGCACCTGAAATTTGAGATTCGAAATTCAAGGGGAGAGAAAAATTATGTGCCGCATCTCCAAATCGAAACAAAGTTGGTCCACTGTAATATGAGACACAATTTAGGTCGAATGAATGACGATACAGCTACAGTAGTTTGGTTCGAATCGTAAGTTAGCAGTTAAGCTTTACCAGGTAGCCATTGCTATGCGTCAGGTGCTCCGTCCGTATTTATACGGGTACCCTTCCTTTTCCACGTGCTTCTTCTGGTTTGAATTGATAGCTTATTTTTCTTTGATCTGATAAGCACAGTTTTCTTTGTTAAAGGTGTTTACGTCACTCTAAGCTGAAAATGCGTTACTGTACTGTGTCATGCATTGTTTGTTGCATTCTGATAGTACGTGTTTACGGCCTGTCGCCGCTCGCGGCATGGCTTGCTTTTGTGCGCGCTACCGCCGTGTTTTTTTTTTTTTTTTTTTTTTTAAGAGGAATCGTCTCATTAGCGAAACAATGGCAAGAAACTGCTATTTGTTGTTACTTACACTGCTGCTTTCTTTGATAATGATCAACAAGAACCAAATAATAGACTGCGTATGATAGAACATGTTCTGAACGAGAGTTCAGCGAAAATTTTTCTCCGTTTGAAAATCTTTGCAGGCGCCTCTTTAGTACATTACATTCTACACAGAAACTAGAGTCATCTTAGATTTAAAAATCTAGTCAATTGCCGTGCTTCATTTCTGACTGTATCACTATTAAGCATAAGAATAATGTGAATATAAACATGACATGATATTTATATTCTTCCGCGTTTGCTGTTGTCTCACTCTAGTTTCGTAGTTTATTAGGCAGACCGGATTTAAATGAGATAGCAGCAAACATGAAACAATACATGGCAAAATGTTTATAAGCGTATTATTCTTATGGTGACGAGAATACTGCATGTGATTCACAATTTATAAAAGTTCCTATTATAGCAACCATCTCTTCTCACAGATAGGAAAAAAATCAGAACGTAGAATTGGCCATATTGACAAACATCCCAAACAGTCTTGCCAGTCGGATTTTCGTAGTACATTGAAAATAGCTCGTCTTCCACCTTTTTTTTAAATTTATTTACTGACGCAGACGTTTTGGCGTCAGTATTTATCTTTGTGCCTACAAAACATGCCTGTGTAGCGCTACATATATTCGACGGCAGAAGTAAGTTGTGGCGGCACCCACCAACTTTTTTCAGAATTTCCGCTGGGTTTGCACTCGATTCTAAGCCGCAGGTGGTTTTTTGGATTACAAAAACCGGAAAAATAGTGCGGCTTAGATTCGAGTAAATACGGTAGATTAGTACTTGTTCCATAGATCATGAATACAGCACTTCGTAATGATGTGAAACGTGTCAGGTTAATAAAAGGTGTCTATACAAGATATTACATTACACAAAATATTACATGACACTTAATTTTTAAATGCTATACGGCTATCTGTCACACTTTTGATGCTTTTAAGTAAGTGACCAACGACTTTTGTGGCAGCATAATTTACCCCCTTCTGAGCCAAAGTTAGATTTAACCTTGAGTAGTGAAGATCATCCTTTCTCCTAGTGTTGTAGCCATGTACACTGCTATTACTTTTGAATTCGTTCGGGTTGTTAATAACAAATTTCATATATATATATATATATTTATTTATTTTGTGAGGCTACAGTGAAGATCTCTAGCTCTTTAAATAAGTGTCTGAAGGATGATCTTGGATGAGCTCCAGCAGTTATAAAATTATTAGGTGGAACTGCTGTTCAGTACTTACCTTCAGGAAGTGATACACGAGTACTGCTAATAGGCACATTTAAAAATGTATGACACTATCCCAACTTTCAGAACTACAGATCCTTCCCGAAGAAAGAATTATTGGTTCCAAAAGCTAAGATAGGGCCGTGTATTTTTTATATGTGCCTATTGGCAGTACCCATATTTCTTCTCCTGAAGTTAAGTACTGGACAGCAGTTCTGTCTGATAATTTCATAGTATTATCATGCAGAGAGAAAAACTACTTTCAATTCTTCAACTTTATGTTGCTCTAATTTCGACTTTTTCACACCTAGTTTTCTTCCACCCTCAGTCCAACTTTTTGCACTTCTGGTTCATTCAATGTGCTTCAACTTCTTAAATTTCTGCCTTTTCCCTTTATCCCACAATTTTCCTATGCTACCCTCTTCTGTAACCTAAATTCTTCTCTTCCCCACAACCACCCTCTTGTCCACAGCAAGTTGAACTGTTGTGCTGAACCTTCCAGCTGTGTACATGACGTGACGCCAATGTGTCACTACATGGCTTATTCCTTTTTGTCACATTTGCCTTCAAGTCTGTGTGGAATAGAATATGAAAAGTGCAAACCACTTTAGCAGATCAGAAGAACAGGTCACCAAGTGAGGTGGCACAGTAGTTAGCACACTGAACCAACATTCAGGAGGACGACGGTTCATACCCACGCCCGACCATCCTGATTTAGGTTTTCCGTGATTTCCCTAAATCACTTGAGGCAGGGTGGTTCCTTTGAAAGGGCATGGCCGGCTTCCTTCCTCTGATGGGACCGATGACCTCACTGTTTGGTCCCCTCCCCAGTATCAACAAACCAACCGAGAAGAGGCCAGTACCTCACAGTTATGGAAAGTAAAATGTTACCAAAAAGTAACTATAGAAATATTGAGTGGTAAGAACCTGATAAATGCAGAACAAATTTACAAAAAGCTCTGAACCATTTTAAAAAAATATTAATTTCCTGTTCAAAGAAAACATTGTTGAACTGTTAACAGGAGTTGATGTCAATGATCCTGATATTCCTACAAAAGTAGAGCAAGAAATTTCATGCCATCTGTAGTTGGGCAGAGAAGATGGGGATGATGTATATTATGGAGTGATTAACCATGAACCAGGAATGCAATATTCCATGAATGAAACTCTATGCCTTCTTGTCTAAGTCCAAATTTCCTGCCTTAATGAGTACTCTGCTGTTTGGATTGTCTCTTCAATGTGCACACGTTTGTGCGTTATTTGAAAGATGACAGTTCCAATTTTTTTTTTTTTTTTTTCTAAGCTTATTAACTTAATTTTTGTGCTTTCAATTCTTGCATAGAATGTGATTTGTAATAATGATAAATAATACAGTTTTTCATGCACTGTTTCACCTTCTCACACCAATGGCTCCACAAATTGCCTTTTGGGGATATTATTCCGAATAGGACATACAGCTCACTTTGAGGACTGAAAACAAACTCAACACATCATTCCTTCCAGTCCTGAGAGGGTAAAGAAAATGGGTGGACCCAGATATGGGCTGCAAGGAAAGTACTGAAGTTTTGCTCACAGCCCTTCCCAAGAGATGGCTGTACTTTGGCTGCTCTGTGAGAAGATGTATCGACATGGTGGAACAATATCCCACGTAGACCAAACACAAGGAATTACTCTTTATTCAGAAGCTTCTTAAACTACACAACACTACAGAATGCTCATCTTTGGTTACTTTCATACCTTCTTGAAATACAACTGTAATGATGAGCCAATTTTAAGAAAAGTAAGTGTGCAGCATTTCTGCCCACACTTTCCTTTCCCTATTTACTTTTCTTGGGTAAGCACCATCATGGAAGATACAGGCACATGAGTGCCATTTTTTCTCCAAGTAAATTTCATTCAGGTGCATTTTATTGCCAGTTATGAGACTGACCTGGGAGGCAGGAAAGCTTTTGTTGGTGTAATGTGAAATAAAGTGATCACATACCTCATCAGAGTAGGGGCTAGACTGCAGACATATACAAATAATCTACAAAAACCCGCCGACAGTAAGAAAAGTGGAATGTCTAGAAATACAAGTTCAAAATAAGAAGAGTGTAACAAAGAGTTGCAGCTTATCACCTCTGTTGTTCAACTTGTATATTGAAGAAGCAACAAATAAAGGTGAAAAAAATTCAAACAACAAATAAAAGTGCAGCAACAGGGAGCAGACAGGTACCAAAACACAGACAATGTAGCCCTTCTCGCCAGAGGAAAGGGAGATTTGGAAGACATGTTCCAAGAAATGGACAGCAGACTTACAATGAGATCTAAGGATAAATAAAGGGCACACATAGGTAATGAAGAGTAGTAGGAAGGAGAATAAAAAATTACTTAAAATCAAAATTGGGAACAACACAGTAGCTGAAGATGAAAAAGAATTATTGTATCCAGGAAGCAAGAATATGCAACACAGATGAAGCGAGCAATATATCAGGAGTAGATTGGCCCAGGCAAAGAACACTTTCTTCAATCAAAGAGCTAAAAAGTTTTTTGTGAGGTCTTATAGGTGGCTACCAATGGCATCCCAAGATTAGATTCAAAGCTCGATACATGCACCACACTTCATCTTAAATTGTTCTCTGACTATGAAATATGATATAATTTGTTGCTACACACTCACATAGTCTTTCATCTTTAAGGTAAGTTCTTCTGTTCCTGATTGCGCGGAATGCTGACCATGGGAGAAAAAGATTCTCAAACTGACAAACACAACTTAGGAGCCACTGCATCACACTCAAACTCACAGTCAAATTGTAAAAACTCATCAATGGAAATTCTGCTGTTTCAACTTCAGAGAGCACACATTGAATAAATAATACATGTAAGATGATAATGGAGACCATTCTGCCAATTATAACTGTAGTCGGACGGCACTGACAAGTACCTGTCGGGCAATCCATAGATGTTTTAGTGAGTGTGTAAGGAAGAACCATGGAGTTTATATGCAGCTCTGTGCTTATTGTTTCACTGACTATTGTTATTAAAACAAGAACAGTTGAAAAAGTACTCCTGTAGATTCTTGATGCAACCTTGTTAGAGGGAAGACTCATTTTATGATTCATGTTAAGAAAGGTCATGGTATCCAAGCCAACTTTCTTTTAATTGTAACTCTATTTGTTTCTAATGTCCGACTGTACGAAAGACTTGCAGGAAGTTACATATTCATGTGGAAAGTGAGATTTTTATTGTGTATGAAGGTCAAATACTTCGTTAGTTGCGGAAAAGTAAAGTTTGTATGTCTACTTATTCCATAAATAGAAAGAATCTACAAGTTCCTGTACCTAGCATTATTCGACGGAGAAGAAGTCAAGAGGGTTTCCAGCAGCCGGCTATTCAGTAAAGAAGAGTGGCTGCAAATTCCAAGTAAGTCATCTCGTAAAGGAGTGGAAGGTAGTCTGGGGGAATAAGCCGATGCAACCCAGATCCACACTCACACTTTAAGGTGTCAGAACGTTAGAGCCCCCCGACACACACCTATACAGCTACATCCTGCTGGCTGAATACACAATACCAGGACAATGTAGCAGGTAGATGTATGTATGTGTGTGTGTGTGTGTGTGTGTGTGTGGGAGGGGGGGGGGGGGGCGGGGGGGGGGCGCACTCCAGCTTGAAAAAAGATTCATCCAAAAACTAGCAATTTTTCATCTTGTTTACGTGCCTGCTAACGACTCAATGCCACTATTATTCAGTGAGTTGATACCATTACTCCTAAATTATTTATGTCCTTCATCATCATTATCATCTTGTACAGTTCCCAGCCACTGACTGTGTCTGTCTGGAACAGAAGCCTCTCCACCACCCTCTGCCTTGCCACCATCTCTCCGTTTCCATCTTTATCTAGTCTTCCCCTCTCTTTTCCACACTGTTCTTCATTCCTTCTAGCCACCTGTCACCTGGTCTTCCTCGTTGTTCCCCCCCCCCCCCCCCCCCCCCCCCCCCGTTCCTCTCGTGTGTTTTTCTGGTTATTTTTCTTCTCCACCATTCGTTTAACATGTCTGTACCATGTAAGCCTTGATTCCCTATACTACCCTGTAACAGCTTCTCCTTCACTAATTCCCTGATCCCCCTCTTTCCTTAATCTGTCCACCTTTATCACTCCAGTACTATTTCTCAAGAATGTCATCTCATCACCTTCTATTTTGGTTCCCTTTCTTCCTTCCGTTATCCAGGTCTCTGACAGATATGTCAGGACTGGATGACCTTAATGTTTATAAAGAAATTATATGCATACTTCATATAAATTATTTCTGATTACCAGGGACATCGCTGTTGTTTACTTATTCGAATGTAATTGTTTTGCCTGGTTAATTATGCTTTTTAACACTTCTGTATTTCTGCCATCAAACATGATGTCGGTTTTTAGATGATGAATATGCCATGATTAACTAAATTCTCTTTCAGACTAGACTCAAACAAAGATTCCCTGCTTTTCACGAGCAGTCACCTAAACTTAGTCTGTCTGAGCATATCACCATGTCTAACCCTGTTTATTGATCAAGATGTCAATCCATTATTTGAGTTAGGCCTAGAGGAATGCTAGGGTAGGTTATCTGTTAAGGTGTCTGCCTGTGAAAAGAAGGAAATCTTGCTTCAAGTCCTAGTCCATCAAAAATTATTATTAGTCGTGACACGTGCGTAATATTATGGGTTCAGCATTTCTGGCTGGTATTTGCAGAAATCATTTTAGGTAATTGCATCTTCACTAAGATGAACATCAACAAAAGCAAAAAAATTATAATGGAATGTAATCAAATTAAATCAGGTGATATTGACAGAATTAGATTACGAAATGAGACGCTTAAAGTAATAGATGAATTTTCTATTTGGGGAGCAAAATAACTGATGACTGTCAAAGTAGAGAGGATATAAAATGTAGACTGGTGATGGGAAGGACAGTGATTCTGAAGAAGAGAAATTTGTGAACATCGAGTATAGTATATGTCAGGAAGTCTTTTTTGAAAGTATTTGTATGGAATGTAGCCATATATGGAAGTGAAACATGGACAATAAACAGTGTAGACAAGAAAAGAATAGGAGCTTTCAAAATATGGTGCTATAGAAGAATGCTGAAGAATAGAAAGATAGATCACTTAACTAATGAGGAGGTATTGAACAGAATTGGGGAGAAGAGGAATTTGTGGCACAACTTGACTAGAAGAAGGGATCGGTTGGTAGGACATGTTCTGAGACATCAAGGGATCACCAATTTGGTACTGGAGGGCAGCGTGGAGGGTAAAAATCATAGAGGGAGACCAAGAGATGAATACACTAAGCAGATTCAGAAGGATGTAGGCTGCAGTAGGTACTGGGAGATGAAGAAGCTAGCACAGGATAACGTAGCATGGAGAGCCTCATCAAACCAGTCTTGGGACTGAAGACCACAACAACAACAGACAAGATATCTGCATGGTGCAAAAGTGGCTATTGACTCTAAATAATGACAAGTGTGATGTCATGTACATGAGCACTAAAAGGGATCTACTAAATTACAGTTACACAATAACTCCCACAAATCTGAAGACTGTAAACTCAACTAAATACTTAGGGATGATAATTACAAATAATTTAAATTGGAACGATCACATAGATAATGTTGTGGGGAAAGCAAACCAAAGAGTGTGATTATTGCAGAACACTTAGAAAATGTAAAAGGTCTACTAAAGAGACTGCTTATACCATGTTTGACTGCCCTCTTCTGGATTACTGCTGTGCAGTGTGGGATCTGCATCAGATAGGACTGACAGAGGACATCAAAAAAGTTTTGTATTGTCATGAAATGAAGGAAAATGCCTTTGATGTAATACACGAATTGTAGTGGCAGCCATTAACACAAAGGCATTTTCACTGCAGCAAGACCTATTCATGAAATTTCAATCACCAACTTTCTCCCCAGAGTGTGAAAATATTTTGTTGGTGCCCACCTCCATGAGAAAAGATCATCAATTGAAAATAAGAGAAAACAGAGCTTGCATTGAAAGTTTTAAGTGTTCATTTTTCCCCACACACTTTTCAAGAGTGAAACGGTAGAGAAGTAGCTTAAAGGTGGTTCGATGAACCCTCTGCCATGCACATAACTGTGAATTGCGGAGTACTCTGTTGATGTAGATGTATGAGACAAAACGCTGACACATACAAAAATGGGACAGAAACATGCCTCAGGCCACACCCTAATGCCCATTAAAACAGTATCATCTGGGGTATAGTTTGAAGCATTTACAAACAATAGTCAATCTTACTAAAAGTGGGAAGTAAAGAGAAGTGAGAATATGGTGCGGGTACTTCAAATGTCAAAAATTTGATCACAAGTGCTATAGCAGTCATTTCCTGGATTTCTTGTAATGTTGCCTCATATCAAAAGTTACTTTCCACATACAAGTAGTGTTTATTAAACTGACAGTGAGGCCACCCTCTTCAAATTTTATCTGCTGTGAATGGCAGATTAAAAATGTCAAATGTTAAAATTCACAAAATAGCTCTTAGCTCCTGCAGTTTGAGGTTTCTTTAAAAATATTTAAACAACAGTTTCATGAAAAACCAACAGTAAAAACTCAGTTTTAGATACTTTTTAAAAAAGTGAAAAATTTACATATCAAACTCCCTGCTTCAGGAATTTTTACTTTATTGTTATTTTGTGTGTTCCATTTCACGATAATTTTTCTTGAAGCTCTACCTTGACAGTGCAATGAAGAAAGAAATTTACAAAATTTCAAGAAGAAAAAAGTGAACTGAACATCCCAAAATCAGGGAATTATGGTTCAACTGTTGCACATTGCAAAGATAAGCCAAAACCAGGTAATCTCCAGCTAGTATAAGTAAAACTGAAATTTATACATACAGCCAAGAGGCAAAGTGAGTTATGGGATATGCCTTCAGCATTAAACTAACCATGCCGAAGTCAGATGAATTTAACTCATGGCTCAGTTACAATTAGTGAGAACAAGAAGACCATCACATAGATGGAATCTAAATGTTATCTAACAGATAGGAAGCAGGAGATAGCAACTACTAACAGTAATGGAATTTCCTTTGAATGCACTGGCTTGATGCTAAGACCTTTTCTGTTTCTTGTATTTATAAATGACCTCCCATTTTGTTCTACTAAAGTGAGCAAATTCATTCTCTTTGCAGATAATACTTCTCTCCTAATAGGAAAACAGCACAGAAAAACCAGGGAACCTCTGCTAACAGTGCACTTGATGATATTCTCAACTGGTTTAGCTGCAATTGACACCCTCTGAATGTCAAAAAAACTCATTATATACCATATGACAGAAAGAACAACAGGACATAAACATAAAATGTAATGAACAACAAATATAGCATGTACTATCTGCTAAGTTCCTGGGTGTGTACATGGATACCAAATTAAATTCATCCTGGTATATCCTAGACGAGACAGAAAGACTTCATTCCACAACTTTTGCCTTACACATAAATGCATCATCGATGCATAAGAATGCCACCAGAGCAGCTTAGTTTGATTGTTTCCTTGGGTAGTTGTCTTACAGCATTATTTTGTGGGGTATTGGCCCTGGCAAAAAAATTATAATCGCTCAGAATGGAATTATGTATGCACATTATCAGTGGTGTTCATTCGACTCTTGCAGGAATCTGTTATGGAAACTACATATTTTTGCAATAATATATCAGTATACCTTGTCCTTTGTATGCTTCGTTACTAAACACCACTCTCTTTTCAAAACAATAGTGCATATCACAGGCACAAAATGAATTCAAATAGGGTCATACATGGTAATTAGACAGACTTCACCCTTGCACAGAAAGGAGTAAATTACTCGCGCATGAAAGTTTTCAATGCCATACCCAAAGACATTAACTCTTGCTCTCAAAACATCTAAATTCACAAGCAAATTGAAAGAATAGTTGTTGAGAAATTCATTTTACTCAATTAGTAAATAATTTAGCATAAATGAATGTGTGTGTGAAGTTTTATTGCATAACTGGGCTGTTCTTTATTACAAGCATGAATATAAATTATTTTCTGTCATAAAAGGCATCGTACTGTTCTTCAGTTATTAAAGAATTACTAATATGAATGTCTCACACTGTGTATTTCTGTAATATTAATTCTGATGTCTTTTTGTATTATGTACCTGATATATTTACATATATCATGATGTAATGTTAGTTCATAAGGGTACTATCACAAATCTACGATACTGTATCCATGACCATAAGTTCTTACACAAAATTCATGATTCCAAATATTATAAAAACATTGACTTGTTCCATACCATAACAACTCTAATGTTACTGCAAGCCGAGGATCTCCAAATAAAATAAACAAAAGTTATTTAATTATCTTGTACATTCAACTGTAACTATAAAAACTGAAAAAGTGTTTTGTAAACAAATCAGACTCTCTAATCTTATACCTCAGTGTTTTATGGAACTGCCAGATCCAACAGTTTAAACGAAAACTCAAAGAATTTCTATTGGAATTGTGCCCTTATGAAATTGATGTATTTTTAATTGAGACCAAGAAAATAATGTGACTGTAACATTTTCATTATAATACTAGTAGGATTAGGATGTAAACATCAGTGTACAGTAACATAATGCATACTTTATTTTTAATGTTAAAAATATTGTAATAGTAATATATTGTCATATGCGATGTCACAAAAATTAATACCTATTCTGTTTATATGTATATGTTATTACCATAAATGTACTGATCTTGTAATGTATGAAATGACATCTGAGGCCTCTACAACAATAAATTCAGTTCTATTCAGATGTTCAAAATATCCCTGTCATCAACCCAATTTGTTTTCACTGTTTATCATTGCGACTTCACATTCATAAGTCCAATATTAGAATCTATACTTTTGATTTTACAATGTCCTATGCATCCAGTTTTGAATGCACAATTTCTGTTTCATCTCATGCATATATTTCAAACACCACCCCACCCCCACTCACTCACTCACTCACTCACTCACTCTCTCTCTCTCTCTCTCTCTCTCTCTGTCTCACACACACACACACACACACACACACACACACACACACACTGTTGTTCCACATCTGCTGTAACTTTAATTTCAAATATACTACATAAAGTAAGCACAGCAGATCATTAGTAATGAAAACCATTTTTTACTTAATTTAAAATAAATATACTACTCACTTGGCAATATGGATCTGTGAGAAGACTCTGCACTGATATCAGAACCTTTGATATGGTCAGCGCCAAGCTCCAGTTGTGCTGAATTGAGTCGATGCCAACATCACCATGCCGAGAAACATTTGGATGAAATATCTTTGTGAGAAAACGCACTACAGGTGGACACATGGGATAACTGTAAGGTACCTGGAGGTACAAGTAAAAGAGGCCTCCTTCGTAGGGGCTGCCTACAGGGCCAGTAATTGTAGCCTGCCAATGACAACATTTCTGATCCAATGGTATGGCCTCAATGCCTTCAGGAGGATCTGTTCTCAAACCTGAAACCACAATAAAAGAGTTATATTTCATCTGTATGTAATACAAAAACATCTGAGACAAATTATAGCAATTAATAATTCAAGAAACCATTATTTATGCGTTGACTGTGATTGACTACTGACACTGTAAATACAACTTGATAACCTCAAGTGGTAAAATCACAATCGGACTCAAATGATGCATCAGTGTCAATAAGTAAGAGGCTGGCACATCTATCTTGTACCAAAAATTTCATAGACTGGAATTTCCAGAAGCCACATGCTTTGTATTTTCAGTCTGATATCACCATGTCACGTGTCAGTTTTTGCATACTACAAATGATCTTTTGTCAAGTGCTGTATATATCAAAACCAGAAAAATTATCTTTCTTAGAGAAATTTAAGGTGCTAGAAGAACTTGAAATGTTTAAAAAGTGCCCTTTTCCCTTATCATTCATATAGTCTTATGTGTTGGCAAGTTTCAGCTATCTTCTTTCCTGCAAAAAGGACTGGTTTCTGCAATTGGTTTTAGCTCAATAAATATTTTTTTGATAATACCTCAATAATTTGGATGCCTAATTCTTCTAAACCAACAGAGTAATATGCAGCAAAATGATTATATTGTTACTTTCCTGCCCAAATATGGTATACATCACAAACATAGTTGAATTTCTTTAGTTGATCTGTGAATTTTTCTACCACATTCAGTTGGATTGTGAACAGTTTTCTGTGAAGTGTAAGTGAGATGACAGAACCACATCCATCTCAGAAGAATTGTCATATTATTCCTCATTACAGCAAGGTACTCAAGGTACCCTCCACCACAGACCGTCAGGTGGCTTGCGGAGTATGGATATGGATGTAGATGTAGATGTTGATCATGGAAGATCCAAGAATGTGAAGTGGAGCTGCTGATTTGTTGATCCCAGCAGTCACAGAAAGCTTGAGGACTGGAACAGTACTTATAATCTTGTATCTTCCATAGTGATGGGAAGTGGTGAGGACATCACGCAAACATAACTTTCTTGGTTCGGCCATGCAGAGTCCACAGTCAGTTGTATGCTAGTGCTCACCTGTTCCATATTTATTTGATCATGCTCACTGCATTGTGTGTTGTTACTTCTCCAAGCTGTCATCCTCTCTTACTTCCATTTTTGTCCCTGACTCAAGTAGATTGACACTTGGTGTTTGTTCATGGACGCCACGCACAGTGGCACACCATGCTCATTTCAAGTGATTTACAAAATGTGAGAAATAACAGTTGCGATGAGAACTCACTCTCACATGTACATTAGTTTTCATGTTAAGTGTTGTTTATTGTGGCCATCATGCACCCAGCGTTTTTGGAGTGTTGGAGGCACCAAGTGCAGCTGCAGGAGGAGACTGCCAGCGACATGAGTGAGGTGGTGCAAATCCCGCTGCTGCCAGCTTCATTTGCAGGTTTTGATAAGACCACAGAAAGGTGGAAAAACTACTCCTGTTTATGCCACTTTAAGTTGTACTGCATCAATCACTGAACCTGTACCTAAGAGTCCTCTGCTGCTGTAATGTAGGAGTAGTCGGAGGTAGTGCAGAAATTTGTGGCCTCTTACAGACCCAGGCCAGATAGAATTTTCAAAGTTGTGCCAATTGCTAATGCACTACTTTGGTCAGCAAATGCACATGGTAGATGTCCACTTGAAATTTAATCACTATTCCAAGCATCTCAGACAGTTCTAAGCAGTACACATAGTCAACTTACAGGGGTTGTCAGAGAGATGTCATTTTCAGTGTAAACTGTAACAGTTCTTACGCAGACACCCTAATTCACAATGCTGTGGTGCAGCTGGTGCCAGGCAGGGCTGTACAGACTAAAGCATTAGTGCATTCAGTAGCACAAATTGCAGTCAGTGGAGTTGATTGCTGCAGCACAACGTGTGTTCAATTGGCAGAGAACAAAACCTGATAAGTCACACCAGTGGGACGTGTCCCCATCGGAGGCTATTCAGGCTTAGATGAACACATCATTGAGGCAGCGGATGCATGGTACTGGGACAGATACCCAGGCATCCTGGTGCAGGTCTGCTACAAAATTGGGGATCACACAGGACCACTATCTCTTACTGCTGCATGTGGATCTTCTACTGTGTTCACAGCAAGTGCAGAGCACCGTATTTTCACAGTGTATTACTTAATCCCGCATGTGAGGCAGTCTTGTCCGCACTGCTGACCGTTACAAAAGAAGCGACAATGCCCCACTCTTTGCAACTTGTCGAGCCTGCCGTTTGTCAGGGCCTTAGCAGTTTTGTGTGGGAAACATCAGCAGATGGAGCAGTGGCCATCCCTGTGTTCACATAGTGTCCCCAAGCGCATCAGCAGGCCATCACCCATACCGAATTATGGTACACTTGGAAACAGTTGCAAGAGGTTTCAATTAGACACCGGGGCCTCAGCCAGACTAATCAATTTGGATAGTTTTCACCAGATGGGGCTCCCAATCTGTTGCAATGCTCTCAGTGTCAAGTAGTAGCTTACATTGGGCAGCAGACAGCCTTGCAGGGCCAACTACTAATCACAGCCCAACCCAAAACTGTAGAAAGCCAGCTCACGCTTTTGGTGGCAAATTAATAGCTGGGGGAAGGGAAGGGGAAGCGGAAGCGGAAGCGGAAGGGGAAGGGGAAGGGGAAGGGGAAGGGGAAGGGGAAGGGGAAGGGGAAGGGGAAGGGGAAGGGGAAGGGGAAGGGGAAGGGGAAGGGATAGTAGTGTACAGGTGGGGAGAAAGACGAACAGTGTCTGGTGGAGTGTGCACGGTCTAGACTGCCAACAGGTGCAGCGTCAGGACATTGTGGGGCAGGGAGTTGGGGAAGAAAGAAGCATATTGGTATGCTATCAACCAAATTTCCTCCAGGACGAACAGCCACTGCCAAACTGCAGCCAAGAACAAAGTCGCCAAACTGCAGCCAAGAACAAAGTCGACCACCCAGAGGCACTACATACAGCTGGACATAACACACTTGATTTCAATGGCTGCTTCACTATCCAAGCCATCTGGATCCTTCCCTCCACCAACAGCTTTTCTGTACTGTGCAGATGGAAGTTACCCTTACAACGCTTTCTCCACTCCTGTAACTAACCCAGCCTAAACCTATGGTGACATAATGTCCCCACATCCTCCACCCAACAGTTTCGACCCCCTCTGTCCTATCATCTCCTCCCCATTATCACCTTCCACCCTGTTTATTTGCAGCCCTCTGCCAACCCACCTGCCAATCTAAACCCACTCCTCTCCTTTTCTGCTCCTGTTTTTCACCACCTCCCTGCCCCACAACCACCTGATGCTGCACCTGTTGGCAGTCTAGCCCCTGCACACTCCACCACACATCATTCGTTTCTCTCCCCACCCATATGCTACTATCCCTTCCCTTTCCCCAAACACATTCTGTAGATGTCCATTATAATTATCCGGGCTGTTATGCCATGGTTGGTTGATGAATTCGGTGTTGATTCCCAATGTTTCGTCTCCGACTGCGGGAGACATCTTCAAGGGGGTCCGTAGCTCGATGGAAGGGCCAATACACCCACTGGCTTGCTACTGACTGCTGCTAAATTCCATGTCCACGCGCTCCCGCGCCACGGCGTGACATTACGTGTTTTGAAAACGTCAGTGCAATTGGCCGCTGTCCGTCGCCGTCGATCGCCGTTGCCATCACCCAGTAGTGGACGGGTGGTACACATCTTCTTTAACACCAGCATCCATATACCGTTTAATTTCACACACCCCTCCTTTCGGTTGAAATTATTTGGGTGTTTAGTGATTTCGATTGCCTCCCTGTAGAGCCTTTCGTAATATCCACTTGTGGCCGCTAGTACTTGCGTCTCCTCGAAACGAATATTGTGGTTCCCTGGCTGGAAAGCATGCTCCGCAACAGCTGATCATTCCATTTCTCCTCTTCTACAATTTCCCTTGTGCTCTTCCAAATGTTTAGAAACAGTTCTTTTAGTGGTACCCACATAAACACCACCACAGCTGCATGGGATCCTATACACTCTAGCTTTTTCCAATGGTTTGCGAGCGTCCTTGGCAGGCTTAAGGTATTCCTGTATCTTCCTGGTGGGCTTGTAAATTACGGTAATATTCGCTTCGTCAAGATCCTCCCTATTCTTTCCGTTACATTTTTAACAAACGGCAGGAAAACCTTAGATTTTGCAGTAGCCTCTACGTCAATATGATTTCTGCGTGGCTGCCTCAATGCACGTTTTATTTCAGCGGACGAATATACGTTCTTCATTAGTGCATTGTGGAGATGTTCCATCTCATCGTTGAGCAACTCAGGTTCACAAATATTTCTAGCTCTGTCCGCTAACGTCTTGATAACACCCCGCTTCTGTTGTGGGTGGTGGTTCGAATCCCAGTGCAAATAACGGTCCGTGTGCGTGGGTTTGCGGTATACTGAGTGGCCCAAACTACCATGGCAACGGCGATCGACGGCGACGGACAGCAGCCAATTGCACTGACGTTTTCAAAACACGTGACATCACGCCGCGGCACGGGAGCGCGCAGACACGGAATTTAGCGCCAGTCAGTAGCGAGCCAGTGGGTGTGTTGGACCTTCCATTGAGCTACGGACCCCCTTGAAGATGTCTCCCGCAGTCGGAAACAAAACGTTGGGAATCAACACCGAATTCATCAACCGACCACGGCATAACAGCCCGGATAATTATAATGGACATGATATTTCCGGCCGTGAAAGTCTACATTTTAGTAACATTCTGTAGATGTTGCATGCATCTCACTGGGCCATGTCCAGAATGAAAGTGCTGGCTCAGAACATATCTAGTGGAGAGCAATTAATTCTGCCATCAAGCATGTTATGTGATCCCATTCAGCATGTGTCCACAATCATGACAGCACACCACATAAATTTTCTATGTGGCCCGTGCCATAACACACATGGGATTGGGTGCGCATGGATTTTGGCTCTTCTTAGGGGTTATGTCGTTATTGGTGGTAGATGCCTTATCTGATTTCCCCTGTATTGCCAAGTTGTCCTCCATGACACTGCATGCTACAGTTTTGCCCTTAGCTGCTATTTTCACTAATTAATGTGCACCGTGCACCCTGGTCTCAGACAATGGTCGCCAGATTGTGTCAGAGGAATTTGGAACGTTCTGGTGCTGAATTGGTATTCAGTGACTGATCATTGCGCTATTCCATCCAGCATGTGCTGAAGAGGTCAAGGTCAAGTGATTGGTCAGGACATTTAAATCACAACTGAAAAAAAACAGTCTTTTTTTTTTTTTATTAAGTCTAACTGAGTATTTCTAATCAACAGGCACAGTCTGGCTGAGGTACTGCATGGCCATGAACCTTGTAGTCTCTGCGACCTATTGCAAGTGGCACAGCGTGCTCTTAACCCAAGAACTATGCCACGGTTTCAGAAAGGTTCTGCCGTTTGGTCATACACATTCGGGCAGACACTGGGGTGGTTGCACAGAATCTGGTGGGAAATACGAAGGGATAACTTTATATTGTGGCAGTGGCTCCGCAGTGTCTAACATGCCACATTAACCAGCTACGTCTGTGTCACACCGAGTGATGGATGCCACGTCTCAGTCACACAGGCTATATCCGTGCAGGTGAGAGGGACCAACCACGTCTCACTCCAAGCACCGAGCAGCACCCACCAATGTTCCCACCACCTGTTGCACCACTAACTATTTAATTTGCACCCTCACCCAGCGAAATCCGCCCAGGAGGAATGTTTGCCTGGGGAAGATCTGATGGAGATGGAGTATCTGCCTTTATCATTGCAGCAACTGGCAGAGCTTGCCCCCCACCCCAAATCCTAATCTCCTCAACCACCAGCCTCAGGTGGAGGATCAGCCCAGCACCATTCCTAGCATCACCCTTGACATGCCAGTGTACACTGCCTAAGCAGAATCTCTGGCGGAGATCTTCATCACCCCTTGACCCTCGGCTTGACGGCTTCGGCACGGGCTTTGGCACTTTTGCCCAAACAAGCCTCTTGAAGAGGGAGAGATTTGGTATCCCTGCCAGATCCAGGCATGCCAGATGAGGGATTGTTTGCAATTGAGCAGTGTGTCAAGTACATTGGGCAGTGCCTCTAGAATCATAACATTCCTGGTTTGGTCATGCAGAGTCACAAATCACTCATATGCTAGCACTCACCAGATTCATGTTTACTTTGTCACCGTCACTTGCATTTTGTGGTTTTACTTCCCCATGCTCTCTTACTTCCATGTTTGTTCCTGGCAATGCTTTCGGGATCTGCTTGCTGGTTAGGTTGACACACCATGTTTGTTCACAGGCACCAAACACTGTGGTACACTGCACTCATTCAAAGTGCTTTACAAAATGCTGCCGTCTTGCTAGGAGAGACCTAACACCCCATTTTCCTTTTTCCACTCTCCTGTATTTACTGATTGCAAAATATATGTTAACCACACCATTATTTAGGGTTGGGGCTCGGCTTGATAGGGATGGTGCACTGCTGTGTGTTATTTCTGCTTTTCACAGATGCTGTAATGTAGTTCTTCACCTTTTTTTTTTTTTTTTTTTTTTTTTTTTTTTTTTTTTTTTTTTTTTTGTGACATACACAATGTAAACTATTTCACCAAAGGTATGGACATACTAATTCAGATTTTAAACTACTTAACTGACTCTTGTTAACAAAACTTACTCTTAAGTTCATTTCTGAGCCTGTTTCTCCTCCAAGAATTCTCTTCTCCAGGTGGTTGCAGCTGTAGTGCCATATGTTGAAGACATAGCTTGCAAGCACAGCTCTCTGTGCTGAAACAGGATACAGTGCTTGTATATTACATGTAAGTTAATGCAACCTTAATATATTTTAATGAATTATGAGTGGGCACTCTTAGTAACAACTGAACACTGTTGTTTTCATCGACAGTATCAGGTTTTAATGATGCCACCCTCACCAAAGCAACTAAATCATGCCCAACTGTGAAGAATATATAAAAACTGAGACTGAAAGAATAAAAATGTGACATGAAGCATATGACCACACATAAAGTTAAAGTCAGCTTCCAGCAGCTATGTACGAAGAAGTCATGAAGTGTTGGGGGATAAATATAGTGAAATCTGTACAATTTTGCACAGTGATAAGGAGAATACTAAGATACAAATGACAGGATCATTTTATTTAAGTGCTACAGAGCTTTAACCTCTGGTGCTTGGGACACACAGTCAAAATCAAACTGAAATTGCATACTGAAAAATAAGACATTATAGCGAATGACAGAAAGATTATGTCCATCAAAAACTTATATTATTAGCACCCATCCACAAATATATAGGATAAGCTAAGCTAAACCTGTTAAAATATTAAGTTTCCCCAGTACTTGGAATTAAAAAGAGTTTTAAAACAGTTTTGTCAGAAAAGAGCTATACTAGAAAAGTTCTCTACTTGTACAAGAGGACAGGAATAATGGGTGACATAGAACTAAGAACAGAAATAGCTCAATGGATAAAACAAGGAATGGAGAGAGTAGTCACAGAAAGTGAGAAATGGATAGCACAGCAAAAACCTGTACAGCAAATACAGAAAACAATAATAAAAAGGCCAAGACGGAAAGTTAAGTGGGGTGTGCAGCAAGGGGGAGAAAGTGGCAATAAAAATGTACATCAATAATAGTAAAAGTCTGGTGAGCTATGGGAATCACCCAAATAATGGAAAGCAATATGTCACCAATGAAGTTCTAAAGCATACTGGGAGGCTGTATTAACGTGAGCTGGATGCAAAGGGTTCTGCCACTATGTTTGCAGGGTGAATTATAGAATGGCACTGCACTGTGCTAAACAGGATGCAGAATCAGCATGTCTGAAATCTTTGTCACAGACAGCTTCACAATCGAAGTTCAAGTGCAAGCATCATTATTGATATAATCTGCCAACTCCACTCAAGCCCACTACATGATTCCAATGCAAATGAATTTGAGCTGTTGGACACTACAAAGTACAGGGACAAATTTGGTTTGTCAGACAGACCTGCACACATAAATGGAAAATCGAACAATTTCTTCTGAGCTGTGCCAGTAGTTGGTGAAGATTACATATGACATGCCAGAGGTGATGAATGAACTGGTGCACACAATTCATGGGTATAAGCAAAGCTTGATTCATAGAAAAGAAAGAGGTTCCAACTACTGTGACCTTCTGAGTGCTGTTTTGGAAGACCTGTGTGCTGTTTTGGAAATTTAGACTTCTTAAAATATAACATTTGCAGTGGTAAAAAATAAAATTCCCATGCGCACCAACAATCTTTTATCACATGTTTTATTCATTAAATAAAATATTATTACTCAGTTTATGATTTGTTACAAAAAAGAATTTACAGTAAGGCAAACACACACACATGATCACTATAAGCTGTTGAAAAGGGGAAAAACTTATATATTTTAATTTACATTTTATAAAACTGACCAATGCTTTGAAAGGTTTTCATTGTACATCATTGTCATCTCACATCTCAAAATCTGTGGTTCTGATTTTTTTCATCAAATGTACTGGCATGGGGTACCAGTGCATATCATCACAAATCATGCACCTGATACATGTTCACACACAAGGGCATGCACGTGCACGAATGCATGAATGCACACACTCAGATAAGAGCACATACATCAGCATGCAGACGTGTGAGAGCACTCACACTCACAAGTAAACATTTTAAATGTATCACAAGTGAACACATTTTAAATTTTTACAGTTGGTTGTATGGTGTAGTTACAAATGAACTGAAGGCTAAAAATGCTTTTAATGATTTGTATATAATGAATAAATGTGTAAGTAGGATTTATAGGTTCACAGCAGCAATGTGTGTAATGTAAATTACATGGCGTACTTACAGTTTAGAATAAACTTTGAACCAGTTCTGAACAATAAATAGAGGTTTGAAGAGAGGCCAGCGCTGCATTGTGTACTGTCGCCATTGTTCATTGCTCACGTGGGTCTGGACGAGATGAGCCCAACGCTTACAAGCATTTCCCACACTCCATAGTGACATATCATCAAGATATGAAAAGACAGCAAGGAGAACTGTAAGAAAAAATGACTGCAAATAATCTAAAAATATCACTATGATTTCTGCCCATATCTGTACTTGAGAGTTTTCTATAAAACAAAGTAAACTGGATTATAATTCATGTCATTACACTGTTAGATTAATTTTAATCTTTAATCCAGCTGGATCAGTGGGATCATGTGAGCCAAAGCTCATTCTTTTGTAGCCTCACAGGACACCAATATGAAAAATGCATGATTTATTTGTGTAGCTGCTACAACATCTGATGGGGATGCTTTGAGCTGCTATGTGTGTGATCTCACAATATTACAAATAAAATGCTATAATTTTGTTCTTTCCCAGCTTTCACCCTACACACATATAAAGTCTGAGTGTTTTCACATTTGTTGTGATAAACTGACATGAGATGCAATGCCATTCTTTATCTGTTACACATGTCAGTCTGGATGACTTGACAAATGAGTGGAATGTTTCTATCAGAAGTGAAAGTAAAGGGGGCAACCATGGTCTCAGTGACAATGCTTGTATGACTTTTACCAAAGTGCTGGGCCAGTCGGTGATAGAATCAAGGCACATGCCCTGCAATCTTCCTGAAATGATTTTACTGAAACTATTTGGTAAAAAATTATTTTTGCTTAACTTGTAGCTTTATATGTCAGGTTCATTATGATGTGCCCATCATTTTGTTAATGGTCATAGTTATTTTGATATTTACATGGAAGTAAAACATTGTGCGAAATTTGAAAAAGTTTTCAATGAAAAGTATGGGTTGCTACGACATTGCGTTTGATGCATACTATATAATATGTGGCTACCTATGAAATTGAGCTAACCTATTGAATTTTTCTTTAGATGTGGGAGTAGGTCACTGTCATCAATCTTGAGAAAACTGATCTAACTTAGCACACTCATTTGTGATCGCATCACACCAGCAATAAAGCCAGAGTGAAATATCAACAATATTCCTCACATTTCATAAACACTTTGAGATATCGAAATGAGATTTTGATAAACAATAGCACATAAAGAGGAGAGTATTTTGCTGTATGGTTACTATGCAAAACTTCATTATCTACCGTGTTATTTCACTAACTATAGACTTTTTCAATGACTGAGTATAATTTTTAAGGGCTAACAATAGCTGATGAAATAAGATGCTTTGCATTTTACTTTTCCTTAATTCCACACTTAATAAACTTCATACCCACTGTTTCAGAATTCCCTCACAGTTGCATCTGCACAGCATGTTAGTGAGGTGAGACTGTGTAAGCTCCGCTGTGTTTTGGCAAAAGAAGCAAATTTTAATACGGCAACAAGAGAAATGTGTAGGTTTTACTCAAAATTAGCCACTTGTGACACTTCTCTGAAAGTTACAAATGGTTAACAAGCCAAGCGAAAATAAATCGCTGCATTTTCAATGGAATTCTTTTTAGATACTAACCAAAGCAGAGGTGACAGATCTTTCTGAATAGTCACAATCGAAGTGTGGGCATGGAATGGCCCCACTTAATATTTACAAAAAATTTTAATGTAGGCTTCAGTTTAGAATGGCGCTTCCCCTCCAGTGCTTGGAGTTTCCCTAACAGCACCTGCCAGCAGCTCCCGCCACTACCTCTCTCCCACACGCGCCCTGCTGTCTGCACATCTACTGGCCACATTATTCTGTGCAGAATCTATATCTATATGCTTTCTGCTAGTAGCACTGAAATGACAAATAAAAAATGCCCACTAGCAATTAGTCCACAACTACCAACATACCAATTCCAGAAACTCTTTCACATCTTTTAACATACATAAATACACAGTTGTAAATAAGCAGCACACAATGATATGAGAATTGTAAATAAGTGTTATTTTCCTGCATGACAATGAAACACTCTAATCACAGTCAGCCACCTAGCAATCTCAACAATATACACTCACAATTCAAAAACTACCACATATTTCTTGAAGTAACTTGAAAATAAGGTAATTCATTATCTATGTAGTTTCCATAGAGTTGTTTTATTAAGCAGCTCCTACATACAAACAATAGATGCAGCTTTCTTATTAGCAAATTAACACAGCGGCACAATTTCCTCTCGTGCTATTTTAAGGAATGTTTTGAAGAAAGTCTGATGACTTACCCTCTGGTGGCAAGCGCTCAAGCACTCCAGGGCTCATTCTCAGATCAAAAGGTTCTGATGGTGTGCTCAATATTTCGAGCCTCCTTGCCAGTGGCGTAGGGCGAGGTGGGGGAGGTGGAGGTGGGGGAGGCAGGGGCACCACTTGCTGGAGTGGTGCTGCTGCCACCGCAGGTTCTTCACCAGAGGCTGCTGACGGTGCAGGTGGAGGGTGGGGTAGCTGCTGCTGGCTGAGGCGTCTGTCGACTGCGTAATATAGGTCTGTGGGTTCGTCATTTCCCGAATCTCCATCATCAGTTTTCTATGGAAAAGACTGAACTACTTAATGATATACCACTGACATTCATTCAGTTAGTCTAAAGGTGGTCATAATTAATACGAGTACAGCCAACAGTCAATAGCCTTTGCCTTTCTGGCATTTATTCAATAATAAGCAAACTGGTAGATGACAGATTGAAAACTAACACACAGTAACAATTGCTGCACATAATAAAAAATATTGATATGCTGCTATGAGATTCTTATGTAGAGCTCTGATTGGAAACATTGCGAAGGCATTTCCTAAACCATAACACATTTCAGTTCACTGAGTGGCAAGTGCTCTCACAGACAAAAATACCACTGACTTGTTACATAGTGAGCATCATTTGCCACCACCAACGATACCATATCAACTACAATCAACTCGCTTTATGTAACAAGTGCCCAAATCCTCTGCCCTCTTTCATGGTTCTATGTATACTCTGTAAGTGGATTTGTATTCATACTAGTGATTGAAAAATTATTCATATAAGCTAATATTATAAATATGTCTGTGAGCTTCTGTCGACATCGTCATTCAAACATTTTCAATGTTCAATGTATCAGTCCCTCTGACGAGATTGAACAAAAAGTCTACCATTGAAGAAGTTTGAAGACCAATATGACACAGCCTAACAACAGAAATGATTTTATTACCAATAATTTTATATAGTCTATGCAAACGTAATAATATGGGGTTGTGGGTTCCTCTTATTTAATTCCCCAAACCAACATCTTCAGTGGGTGTCTTTATTCCAAAACATGAAAATTAACACTAAAGTAATTTTCATAATTCAGTCAATGTACTTCCTTAAACTGCTGAGTAATTCACACATCTTTTTTAAATATTAAGTAACGCTATCCTACTGTTTTTGGAGTGATATTGTAGTAGTATTTATTTTATGGTTATGTAAAACTGAAAAGTGTGAATTAAAATAACTTCCAAATTACTGCACATTAGGCAATACAAACCACATTTATACAATAAGGATACTTAATCATTTTAAATCAGTTTTTAGGATCACATATTCTCAGACATCGAAATATTTGCTACTTTTTGACTTTTTTTCGTAAGGTTACTGATTAGTGTTACTGCATACTGACTGATGCAGCTACAGCTAGTTAAGCCATCTACAGTAGTTATAATTACTCTTTGCCCACTGACAATGTATTCTCAATTGCTATTGTTGTTGTCATGCTGTGTGTGCATTTGGCACAGTAAGTCAAGTAGCCAGTGGGAAGTTGGAATCCTTGCTTGCTAAATGAGGACTCCTGAGACGTGTAGTTGCAATTGGTTTGGAATGAATAATAATTACTTTAACAAATCATACAATATCGATCTGCTATTAAATATTATCAGCTGAACCCTTCATAGTCCACATTCCTAAAATTACTAAGAAAAGAAAGCATATAATTGGATATTTGGAGGTGAAGAGGAGTATCATAACAGAGCCTTTAATTAGTTACACCAATGGTAGTGTTGTATATGGAGACCACTAACGATGACGTAACATCTTGGAACAATCTTCAGATCCAAAGACCGATTGCCATTATCAATATACGGTGAAAGAATTTGAAATTTTCAATGGTGCCTCAATCTTTCAAGTAACAACAATGTCAAATCAGGAATATTATTAATGATCAGGAATGGTTAGCAGAAACTGAACTATAGAACCAACTGAAAATGAAGAGGTAAGTTTGAGCATACACACTGAATTGTGACAAGCAAGAACAGACAACTATCATGTTGATAATGTAGGAAAAGAAGGTACAACAAATTTTTAGAGATATGAATAAAAAATTGAAGGAAGATAATTAGCAGTGTGTGAGACACACACGTAGTTACTACACAGCAGCGCCTTGAATCAGCTAGTCACATCATCTGAAGCCTTTGGTCTGAAAATGACCTCATAGACCAAGACCAGTTAACACAATTAAAAGTAATTAGTTTCTTGTGATCTGTACTGTTTCTTATTATTAAGATATTCTAAAGTTGTTTCATAATAATAAAAAACTGAGGGCAGATAATCAAAAGTTTGTTGCAGGTTAGCAAAACTCTTTTCATTACTTCAGGAATAACCCGTAACATGAAATGACATTCTAATGACAGTGAAAACGAACAACAGAATAAATAATGTAGCTGGAAAAACAAGAATAAGTATATATCATATGCTGTGTCAGAGATGTTGTTGCATGGAATCTTCCACTAGTGCATAGCACGAAATTTTACACATACACACTGTACAGTAGCTTGTGTACACTTCACTACTCCCCCCTAGTGTCACTGATACTTCTTGTTAAACCTGACGCATCGTCCGGACCCGGTGATAACAGGTTGCATACTAGTTACTGCTGGGTTCCTGGTGGTGGACTTCAATGGCCGGGCAACAGGTCATGTACTGGTGGTGGACTCTGATGACTGTTGCAGTTGCTTCACAGTGCATGGTGAGATAGTAGATGTACTTGTCATGTCTGTGGTGGGTGCAGCTGGGTCATGATCTGTGGTACTTACACAAAAGGCTGGCTTATGTCTATCAACATTGATGACCATTGGTGTGTCCGTTATGTCAATGGCAAACTACACAGTATGGTCCATCATAGGGTGGCTGCAGCGGCTTGCGCATCACGTTATCGCAAATAAAAACATAGTGGCAATCATGTAGCTCGTCAAACATGAACGGGCGATGGTTCGGCTGATCCCTCCGCACCACCGGACATAGCTATCACATTTGTGTGCACAGCTTATTCACAAACTCTGACAGGTCAATGGATTCATCTTGTACATGGTGAAGAACTCACCAGGAAGGCATATAGGTTGACCATATATGAGCTCCGCTGTAGTTGCTTGGAGGTCTTCTTTCACAGATGCATTTAGACGTAAGAGAATGATAGGTACCATCTCTGTCCACCATTGTGAATCATGGCATTGCAGCAGTGCTTTGAGCTGGCGGTGCACATGCTCAACTGAACTGTTTGCCACTGGGTGATACGCTCTGGTCCTGATTCGCTTCATGCCAAGTAAGACAGCAAGTGCTATGAAGAGATAGGATTCAAATTGTCTCCCCTGGTCAGTTGTGATCTGCAGGGGTATGTGGAAACGGGCAATCCACCCAAGAAAGAATGTGGTCGCAACAGATTCAGCAGTTATATCATTTACCAGAAATACTCCAGGCCAGCATGTATAATGGACTATAGCTGTGAGACAGTAACTGTACCGTTCCGACAGCGGTAAAGGTCCTATGAGATCTAAATGTACGTGTTCAAACTGTAGATTTGGAGGGATGAAGCTGCGAAGCGGTGATCTGGCATGTCTGCTAATTTTATTGCATTGACAAGCCATGCACTGTCGTACAAATTGCTTACAATCTCTACCCATATGCAGCCAGACGAACACTCACTTCACCATGTTTGCTGTGGTTCTAACACCTGGGTTCCACATGTCGTACAATGAGAAAATAGCCTGTTGCCGGAAGTTTGCAGTAACGAATGGCCAGGGTCTGTAATTGACAATGTCACAAAACTGCTCAACAGCTGACGGTAGCATGATGTAGCGGAGTTGTATGCCCGATGGCTGCGTCAACAAATCACGTAATTCATCGTCCAATTGTTGTGCCGACGCGACAGCTTCAAAGTCAATTGCTTCAGAAATAAAGCAAGAGCATGTCAGCTAGCATATTCAGTTCGCCTTCGACCTGAATGATGCTAATAGTAAATCGATCAATGAAATCAAGATGTCGAAGCTGTTGTGGTGAAGCTTTAGCTGGGTGCTGTCAGAAAGCAGATATTAGTGGCTTGTGATCCGTTACCAAAACATACCAAACTACTGTCCCTCTAACATGTGTCAGAACTTCTTGACAGATGCATAGGCAGCATACAGCTCACGGTCATATGTTGACCAATTTTGCTGTGAAAGTGACAACTTTTTGCTGAAGTAGGCTAATGAGTGCCAGTGTCCATCCATGCATTGTTGTAGTGCAGCACCGATTGAGGAGGTGGATGCATCAACCTTCAGACCAAGTTGCACCTGCGGCACTGGGTGCGCCAAGAGTGCTGCTTCAGCAATGGCAGTCTTCAAATCAGGAAATGCCGTTTCAGATTCTAGACTCCACTGAAGTTTATCCTTTGGTCTCAGCTTGCCTCATATTAATTTGTTCAGTGGTGCAGCTAGGTGGGCGTGGTTAAGGACGAAACAATGATAGAAGTTCCTTGATTGTAGTAGGTCCTGGAAAACCAAGTATTGTGTCTACCATCTCTTTTGATGGCCAAATTCCTTGAGCATTAATGATACTGCCAAGAAATTGAACTTCTGCAGCCCCAAATATGCATTTGGACGGATTAATAATGAGGCCATGGTCATGTAGACGAGTAAAGAGTTGTCGTAGGTGTGACAGATGTTCAGCTTCTGAGCACAACATGGCCAAAACATCGTCTATGTATACATAGCAATAATCCAAGTCACGTGAGACCTCATCCATGAATCTCTGTAATGTCTGCCCAGCATTACATAGCATGAAAGGCACGGGAGTAAACTCAAACAACCCAAAAGATGTGCATAGAGCAGTCTTAGAAACACCGTCTGGTGCCACTGGCATAGGGTACCAGTCTGGAATCGTTCTTGCATTCAGCTGTCTATAGTCTCCGCAAGGATGCCATCCATTGTTCTTTTTTGGTATCACATGGAGGGGGGATGGCCAACTACTACTTGACAGACAACAGATCCCTTCTGGAATCGTTCTTGCATTCAGCTGTCTATAGTCTCCGCAAGGATGCCATCCATTGTTCTTTTTTGGTATCACATGGAGGGGGGATGGCCAACTACTACTTGACAGACAACAGATCCCTGTGTGAGCATGGATACGAATTCCTGTTTAACCACTTTCAATTTCTGTGATGTTAAACGACATGGTCAAAATGTAGTGCACTGTGGAGTGCTGCAAGGGAGCTAGCGTGGGAGCTTGACACGTGATCCTGGGAAACTGTTTCAGAAGTTCAATAAACAGAGAATTTCCAATTATCACTCTGATGCTAGCAGTGTCCAGCAGGTGTCGATGCCAGAGGTCAGGCACAAGTCCATAAGAAGATTGTAAATCAGCCCCCAGTATAGGAAGTGCGGTGTCTGCCACAACAAACTGCCACTCAAGCATGCGTCATAGGCCTAGGTCTAACACTAATGTGGTACAACCATAAGTAAACATTGTAGAACCATTGGCTGCAAAAAAGTGGTAACCATCACACCTATGAGGTGGCAAACGGGCAGATGGGTAACGCGATACATCTGCACCTGTGTCTACTAGGAACTGTAATTTCGTACCTTGGTCTGTGATACACAATCGACGGCTGCCATTCGGGGCATCAGTGGCCATCATCACTGAGCTCCTGTTGCATTTCCCTGCTCACAAGGTGGGCTACACTTTCACGCCTCAGACCCAAATCATCAGTAGTACCAACATACTTTCATAGCCGAAGGTGAGTGACTGCATTTGCTGGGAGAGTGGCAGCGACGAGACCAGCGACTGTTGTTCTGAGTTCACAGTGCAGTGACTTGTGTGGAAAGTTCAGTGACCTGAGCTTGTAGTGCAGCAAAACTGCTGTCCGTCTGCAGTTGTGGGCCAACTGTTGCAACGCAAACAGATGGATACATTTCAGATATTCTATCGGCAGGCAATGGCCCAACTCTTCGATATGAAGGAGTTTTTCCAGCCTTTTCTCCTCAGACTGCAAAAGTTGTGTGATTAGGGCACTCTTAATTGCCGAATATTGGTCCACACTCGGTGGTGAAGGTAGAATATCCTGCACCCCCAGTTCCATTTCTTCGCTGAGTGCTGCCACAACATAATTATATTTTGTATGGTCTGCAGTGACTTGTGGTAGGAAAAATTGGCTTTCCAACTGCGCAAACCATAGCATACAAATTTGCTCTCAGAACGGCAGTGGTTTTACTGTGACATGGTTTATAATTGCATCAGCAGGTGCATCTGCTAGTAGTGCAAGAACTTGATCTACCATCATAGTAACATTGCAGAATCAGTAGGCAATAGATGCGCGACGCGGCTGCCGTGGAGTGCGGAAGATGCGCGACACGGTTGACGTGACTATACTTTTTGCAATGCGGCACGGTACAGGGCGCAAATGTGTGTCAAATCGAACTCCGGTGACTGTCAAACATCATGCCGAGGTCACCAACTGTTGCAGGTTAGCAAAACTCTTTTTATTATTTTAAGAATAACCCGTAAAACAAAATGACATTTGAGTGACAGAGCAAACAAACAACAGAATAAATAATACAGCTGGAAAACAAAGAATAAACACAGATCATAGGATGTCTCAGAGATGTTGTTGCATGGAATCCTTCACTTGTGTGTAGCACTAAATGTTACACATAAACACCGTACACTAGCTTGCGTACACTTCAAGTTGAATTGAGACCTGAAGGCAGATATTCAAAAGTTAAATAATAATGATTGAAAACTGAGGGTGGAGATAAAGTAGCTCAAGGGTGAAATTCACAAAATGTTGGACCAAAAGGGAATTGACATTTTTAATGACATGAAAAATCAGTTCAATAAATGTAGGATGGAATACAGCGAATCATTCAACATGCAATAATCTGATGCAAGTGTGAGATTAAGGAACAATATCACAGAATGTGACCAAACACAGGCCCAAGTAAACTCACAACATAAAACTGTTAAACAAGCTCTAATGGACAGGGTGGTAGTGAATAACGAAGTAGTTTGTGCACAAAATGTGTGCGAACAAAATAAAAATTCTGTCATTCAAGCATATCTTGTGTGCAACAACACTACTTTGATTTACAATCAAAAGTAAAGGAACTGGAAGAAAAAAATAACAAAAAATGTAAAAAACTACAACACGCCATTTGATATGTACTTAATTCGACGAAAAGCAGAAACGTTAATGCAATAAAATTGTGATGTGGGCTGTTGCATGAAACTATCATTGATAACAAGCTCAGTCAAAGGCAATTTAAAGAATTCAACTCACACAAACAATTACATCCAGTTGATTTCATGAAACAATTTTGATTTGCCTTCTTATGAATTCAGAATGAGTCAGAAAAAATTGGTTTTTATGCATGGCACAACAGTGCAGCTGCTAGAAAGTGGGGAAACTGTATGGCTGATGAATACACTGTATTTGCAGACTTCGAAAATGCTTTCTTGCACAGATATCGGTAATGAGAAAAACAGTGGGAGATCAAAGAAAAATTATTTTGAATGCACAACTACAATTGCAATGAAGGGTCAAATTCCTTCAGAAATACTAGGACTGAAATGGTTATCTGGATAACCCCATCAGCAATGATGATCTGATTATAATTTTGATAAAACATTTGCCACGGAAAGTATAAAGACAGACAGCTTCACAAATATTTGACAATTTCATCACACTATTATGAGTTGTTGACCATTTAAAAGAGACTGACATCGAGGGAGCGCTAAATGAGTCTGAACAAAACACAACTTGTCGCAATGAACATTTTCAATAACATGATGCACTTCAGCAAGATAATTTGGTGCAATTGCCGTAGAATCATCAAAGCAGTAATTGACTGAGATACAATGAAACATGAAGAAATTACCACTCACAGAATTATGTGTGTAATAATGATCATTTTACAAACAACAAGAGGAGGGAAACTGATTTTGAAAGTCAGAATCAACAGGCAGTGCAAGATAGAAGATTTCAGGACATTCGCCTCTCCCAGATAGAGATAACAGGCATCGACAAAATCAGCACACATTGCTAAGCTAAACTTACATTTCAGAAGGGAATAATTCCAATACTACAGAACAACATTATGGATTGGGTTATCATACTGACAAAACATTACTGTCTGTTGTTGAAGTTAATGTTTGTGGTAAGTAGATTCCAGCTTTACTCAAATCTGAGGGCAAAATGGCAGCTAAGTGAAGAATCGTTTTGAGCAACTTAAAGTAATTACCAAAATATTGGTTTTCTCTGTAAACAGCGTGCATATAGTTACTATTATTGGAAACCAGAGCCATGCTATAGTGAGACATTCTCTTCTCCAATTTCAATTGCCTAGTGAATATTTTGAGGCAAGTGCCTTAACCATTGACTTCTTATGTAAGAATGTATTTTGGTTGGCTGAGAGAAAGTGTGAAATAGATTCTGAGAGGAATGTTTAATAGTACAAAGTATAGCGAATCTGTGAGTTAGTTTAGTGGATTTATTAATAGTAATGATGAAGCTGCTGATGCTACACTATGAATCATTAAAAAGAACATTGATTATGACATCAAGGAACCACTTTATGTAGAAAATCCACTATCTACACATGTGGATGAAGTAAGGAAAAGTGATGTTCAGAACATGTCCAGGAGAAGATAGGCTGCTTAACTGGCTTGCTGGAATCTCAAATGGAAGAGCTATATGAAGTTTTGCAAATGTACACCAATTTCTTCTTAGAGAAGCCTAGATTAACCAAGAGATGCAAATGTCAGATGACAGTCAAAACCTCATGAACCTTTTTGGATGAAATTATATCCTGTTCTGCTTTCCAAAACAGGAGTTGCGAAAAAGAAATTCAGAGGTTGTTACATAAAGATATAATTGAGCAGCTGGATAATGAGTATAGTAATACCATACATGCAGCGACCATGATAGGTGGTTCTGTTAGACTGGATGCACAAGTAATTAATAAGTTGTTATACCACAATGTTACAAACCTAAAAGTACTGAAGAGATTTTACAACAGTTCAACAGTACAAAGCACCTTAGCAGTCTCAGAAAATACTAGCAGAGAAAACACATCATTTCCCCACAGAAGATAGTGCTATCACTTCAAGCACATGTGTTTTGCACTCAACATTTCTAACGTAGCCTTCCCACATACCTCAGATAATGTTTTAGAGATCATCTGTTGCAGCAGATGGTGTGTTACTTGGACAACATTTTAACAGCCTCAAAGTCATGGGAAGAGCAACTGGATACTTAGGAGGAAATATGTAAAATTCAAGAATCACTCTTGATCTGAAAAAGGTGGAATCTGCAAAGACAAGTATTCAATATTTACACTATATATCACCATAACGAGTCAAGTTGCATCTGAAAAAATTAGCAGCTTTTAGAGATCTTCCAGCACCCACATGTACAGAACAACTGCAGGCATTTCTCAGATTCTGCAATTTTTATCACTGATTTGACTAAGAACATAGTTTAATACCATCAGCATGATTACAGCTTGTTAACTTGGATGTGGCAATTCCTCAGCAGAAAGAATTTGGTGAGATCTAAGAGCAATTATTAACCAAATCATTATTACATCTCAATATGTATAAACACTTTTATCTTGGAACTGACTCCACTGAATACAGCATCAGAGCTCATCTATACCAGTTAACCATCGTAAACAGAAAGGAAGAACAGCATACAAGTGCTTTTGCAAGTCGAGTAGTTATTTCATGGGAGAGGGAATACAGCATAACAGAAACAGAAGAATTAGCAAAATGAGGGGTTTTGAGAGATTTCAAGTCTAGGAGAGATCATAAGACCTTGGCATCTGTGCAGAAATAAAATCTTACGCACAACCACATTTCTATATGGGCACTAGCACTGCAAAAGTTCGACTCTGAAATTAAATATTTACTGTCAAGTCTAATCATGTGCCAGATGTAGTACCCCTCTTCCATCCAACCTGGAGGACATCTACACAGAAAGCCCAAGTTGCAATTAACTTCTTAAAAGGAGTAGAAGGCAAAATACAGATCAAGTCAAAATGCCAAGATAAAAATGAAGAAAAGATTAGAAGTTATTACCTTGTTCATAATGATATTTTGTGTTAAGGTTCTAAACTCAATGCACAATCACTGGAAATATATCTCCCTAACCATCAAGAGGAAAATTTAATCAAGTATATCCACTTCGGTCATACCAACATTTTGTTCCAAAGAAGTGCATATAAAAATTACGAGAACAGGTTGTTTAAACACAAAAAGTCTGGGAGATCTTAAAAAAATGTGATTTCTGCAAGTGCACAAAAATATCTATGACACAGCACACAGGGCTAATGCACAGTTCCTCAGTCAACAGATGAAATTGTAGCACTGGAATCGTTTGGACCACTTCCAGACTCTAAAGTGAACTTTTCATAGATTCTGATTTTTGTAGAACCGTTCTTCAAGTTCATTCGATTCTTTCCACTACAAAAGGCAAATAACAAATTTGTCACTAAGAAGTCCAAGGAAGAATGCCTTCTCATAAACAACATATCATGATTTTGATTAAACAATCGGAATGTGCTCATCCAAGAACAAGTTCAACATACCTTAATTTCAACCTATCATTCAGCATCAACAGTCATCAAAACTGAATACAAAAACCAATGAGCTTTGAAGGTGCCATTAATAGTTTCTCTCACGAAAGCATTGGAGCTCCACCGTGTACTGTTTTACTCAGCAATAAGCTCAACAACATTTTTGGAGAAATTATTAATTGCCATGATCGCCAACAGATATCATAAGAAGAAAGTCAAATGGCATTAGGGTAAATGAAGAACAAAGTATTGGTTAGGAATCTAGTACGTGATAAATTAGTTTGGCCAACTATCTACAAATCAAATGACTATGTACTGATTAGGTATCACACAAACTCATCGAAAGTAAGGGATGAAATAAAGAAATTCTGCCATTATTATCTGGGACCATTTCATATTGCAAGTGTTATTCACCCAAATACAGTGTTATTAGAATATCTGAATGGAGAGAAGTGTTTCACAATCCATCATGCACAAAATATAAAACAATTTCGTTTATCGAAGAACAAGAAAAACTTGTGAGAACATTTTAAAATTTGTGGTGAATCTCTTTATGTTTAATGTTCTCATAAATGAGAGTGTAACAAGACTGCTCGAGAATCCTCCCAGTGGTAGTGTGTAATAGACTTGTTGAGAACCCTCCCTGTGACAGTGTACTAAAATCAATCTTTGTACTGTTTCAAGCTATTTTGTGTGTTATTAGTACTCACATATTCGATGGCATGGGTAGTGCAGGTTTTGTTTTAATATTATATGACTGCCTGTTTTTCTTTTTTTATTATTCATAAGTACTGATGCATGGCACTATGTTACTGCTTTCTCATTCAGTGCAAGGACTCATGGGAGAGATGTGACATTGACTTACATGATACCATGAACTGACATGCCCCCATTACACGGCAATGCCACTCATGACTGCTGGGAATATGTTGCACACTGATTTATCCACCAAAGGATGCAGGGAAGTCAGTGTGTTGGTAAACATATCCACGATTGCTGCGTGATGCCGTAAAGATTTCAGTTGCATGTGACAAACCAAGTGCCTGTTAAGTTCTTTACAAAGTAAAACATCTTTGAGTAAAGTGAATAGTTAAAATAAAATAGTGCAATGTAAAATGTGTTCATGCCTGGATACTCAAAACTCTGCAGTATTCATGTACAAATGTGTGTTCACTCACGTGAACTGTCTGCCACAAACTTGTCTCAGCCCCCTTCTACTTTCTTTCTTCTTTATTAATTTTTAATATTTACGTGAATAATTTAAAAAAATAATTCATCTTGCTTGTACATTTCATACAGTACATAATTAATCTTGGTACACGGCTATGTAAGAATCTGATTTTTGTTCACATGATAAGTATTTGATGATGATCTTCTTTAAGTACGCACTTCAGAACATAATAAGGTTGTTTCATAAGAGGGACAATAATTTCATGATTTTAAGTTTATTACTTTCTTTGTGAAGAGGCATTTGAAGAGTAGGTGGAAAAACAATTCTATGTTACAATTGAATTGGTAGATAGAAGATTAACTTCACATACATTTGTAGTCATTTTGTTAATTACATTATGTTAATAACAATATTTCTTAAATGTCTAATTATGTACATGTATTTGTTTTTATAGAACGATAGTTAAAGATTTTCACACTAAAATGTGTCTATCATTTAAGAGCTACCCTCATGTTAATTACTACGAGTGCTACCCAGAAAGTAATAGATGTTTTGCAATAAAAATTCAACGATATGAAAAAAACAAACTGCATTACAGAGATTTTAAAGGTACACTCTTAAGCTATTTTTCTACATAACCACCATTCAAATTGAGGCACTTATCATACTACAGTCATGTTTTTTCAGTTCCGTCTCTGTAGAAATCTGCCCCCTGCGATTTCAACTGCTGGTTTACACTAGCACGCAGTTTGGTGTCAGTATCAATTGCTGTGTATGGTGAACCATGTCTTCATTGCTGGGAAGAGGTGGTAGTCGCTTGGCACCAAATCCGAGCTGTATGGCGCATGATCAAACACTCCCACTCAAAACCCAGTAGAAGCTCTCAGGTACAACAGGCCTTGAGTGGACATGCATTGTCATGGAAAAATAAAACTTTTGTACTAAGTTTTCCCCGGAGTTTATTTTGTGCCACCCACCTTAACTTTGTCACTCTATAATGGTATCTCTTTGAGTTAACTGTTGAGCAGTTCACGAAAATAGACAGGAACCACTCCCTTAGAGTCCTAAAACACAGTAGTCATGACCTCTCTTGCTGAAAGCATTTGCAAACACTTCCTTGATTTCTTGGGAGAATTTTTCTTTTGCTTCACAAATGACATGCTTCATCCAAGTCTTGTCCCCAGTTATGATACAATCAATAACTTTGTTACCATTTTTGGCAGAATATTCAAGGAAGGTAAGTGCTGCAGCCAGTCTCTGCTTTGTGTGGTCTTCTGTTAGAATTTTGGGAACCCATCTAGCACAAAATTTGTGCTAACCAAGCTTCTCCGCCACAATTTCATGCAGTGAACTCTGTGAAACTTTTGGAAAAATGTTGCAAAAATTCCATAATTGTGAAACTACGATTTTCACAAATTTTGTCATTGACTTCCATCACCAGTTCATGAGTCACAAGATTATGCTTACCACCACAGTCCTCATCATCATCAACACTGGTATGGCCATTTTTAAAAATCAATGCACCATTGCCTCACACAGTTTTCACTCATTGTCTCTTTTTCACACACATCACAAATGTCATGATAAATTTCAGTTTGTTTGCATTTTATTGCTAACACTAACCTACTCACAGAACACATCTCACAAGTGGCAAGATTTTCTATTTCAGCACACATTTTGACACGATACAGAAAGCAAAGTAGCAGGGACACATATCATACACTGCCACTACTGGATGCGTACTGAGTGTAGGAATGTTATGGTAATGAGAAGATGGCTGTAGCCCCACCCACAACTATGACAATAACAGGCCAAAACGTCTGTTACTTTCAGGGTAGCTCTTGTCTATGATAAACAAGTTCTGTAAACAACTGCATTTTTTACTTTCCTCCACTTATGTTTTTCTTGAACATCACAATTCAAAGATTTTTCTTGGACATTGTACTGTACTTGTCTTCTGAAGTTCTGTTTGCACAGAGCAGTGTCTGTTAAGTGTACATAATTTTATGTGTATATTAATTTAGCATCTTATAGTCTTAACTTATCATTCCTATGTACTGGGGTCATATTTTAGTTAATTTCACACTGAAACTTCTAAGTTTCCATAAACTTCCAAGTGAAAATTATTTTTTGAAATGGGGATGTGTGAGGATACTATATCCTGAAATCTGAATCTTTGCTGTTTTTTGACATTTTCTGTATTCCTTAGCATTACTGTACACTGATTATTACAGGTTGCGGCAGTCAACCCCGCATTTATTATTAGTGCACGAAAGCATTAGAAGTAGTGCAGAGGGGGGGGGGGGGGGGGGGGGGGGGAGTAACCAAGGTCACCAATGTGTTCCTCAAAACAAAGCATTTCAGTATCCATGGAGCAGTGGACTAAGCAACAACAGTCGTTTGCAGTGAAAGCATTCTACCAAAGTGGTAGCTATGTAGCCACTCAGCATCATTTCCAGGTGCATTTTCAAATTAATTGTAATAGGCCAGTGCCTTTGGTTAATGGAATAAAAATTTGGGTCAAAAAAAAATTTCTGATAGGACTGTCCAAAGGGTTTTGAGGTTGGACTTACATCACTACCCATTCAAAATCCAAGTGGTTAACGCTTTTAATAATGACGACTTTGTGGTCCGACAGCATTTCTGTGTAAGTCTTTTGCAAATGACTGAAGAAAATGAGGAGCTTGTTCACAACCTCTGGATGAGTGACGAGGCAAATTTTCACCTCAGTGGATATGTGAACAAACAGAACTTAAGATAGTCTTTTGCAAATGACTGAAGAAAACGAGGAGCTTGTTCACAACCTCTGGATGAGTGACAAGGCAAATTTTCACCTCAGTGGATGTGTGAACAAACAGAACTTTAGATATTGGAGTGATCAGAACCCTCACCAACCCCATGAAAAACCCCTGCACTCAACCAAGGTAACATTTCGGTGTGCAATGTCCTCATCAGGAATAATAGGCCCTTATTTTTTTTGAGAACGAAAGAGGGCAATCTGTTACCGTGAGTGCTGAGCACTATTCAACAATGTTAAGGACACCTTCATACCTCAGCTTCGTCAATATGCAGTGAATGATGAAACATTATTTCAACAAGATGGAGCAAAAAGACACACAGCCCGCGTGAGCATTAATGTTCTGAATGAAGTTTTGCCTAACCGGATGATTTCCAAGAATGGAGCGATTGCTTGGTCCCCCGTTCACCCGACCTTACAACTTTTGACTTTTTCTTATGGGGGTTACATTAAGAGCAAAGTGTACAAAGAAAGACCTCATAATGTTGATGATCTCAAAGCAAGAATCTGGCTGGAGACCGAGAGAATTCCTCAGGGTATGCTCCATCATGTGATGGACAGCTTTGTAAATTGCCTACAAGAATGCCATGATGGACCATCTTGCTGATGTTATTTTCAAACAATGAAAAAAAAATGTGTTGATGTTTCTTAAATGCTTTTTAATGTAGAATAAGATAGTATGAAACAATTTTGATATCTTTACCCATGTTTATTTTACACTCATTTAAAAAATGCGGGTTTGACTGCCACACCCTGTATATTGATCTAGCTACAGGTAGTTAAGTCATCCGCAGCAATTATAATTAATCTTTGCTCACTGACAGTGTATTTTGAATTATTATTGTTGCTGTTATGTTCAGTGGACACTTGGTATATTAAGTCACGTAGTCAGTGGGAAGTTACAAGTTGGGAGTTGTTGGTCAGCCATGCTCATTAAGTGCACATGCCCGAGACATGCCCAGACATAACATATTCAGTCTCACTATTTGTCCAGCATTTTCATGGTCTTCAAAGTTTGAGAGTGAAGCGAGTAATATTGTATTGTGGCATATGGTACATTGCTAAATGTGCATCTAGATGGCACCAGTATGGAACAAATAGCAATTTCAATAAAAAGCTCATACGATGTGCGATTTGCCATTAACTACTGTCAACTGAACTCTTCCTAGTCTGCTTCCTAAAATTACCAGCAAAAGACCAGTGTGCTTTTGGAGATGCTGACAGTACTGCTACATATTATCAACAGTCAGTCATATACCTCACTGAGTACTGCAACTGCTACGGTGTAATACAAGTCCTCTGGAAAAACAAAAGCGTGGCATGTAGCACAGACTGGTTCACCAAAACATGGACCATAATAACCATTGCACAGATAGCAGGACAGACACTGAAACAAAAAAAGAAACCACATCCATTAACTACAGATGCTTTGACCTTTGGAGAAGATCATCGAGCTAGACACCTAAATGAACTGTAGAATCTGCAGACTCTAGCTTATTTGAACACATAAATGATTTTGACTTTACAACAATCAACAATGCTTCTAAGAACTGATATTGATTGTAAAGCTAAAATAGTTTATTGGTTGAAATAAACCAAATTGTGACCAAGGCTGCAAATTCCACATTTTATTTATAAAACACACAACATTCACTGAAAAATTGAAAGTCCAGGTAGGAACATCAATAATATTCTGAAAACGGTACGTTGCTACTCACTGTGATGAGTTGCAGACAGGCACAAATGAAAAGACTGTTACATATCTGGCTCTCGGCTAGTGCCTTCTTCAGAAAAGAAAACACATACACATTCACACAAGAAAGCACACCTCACCTCATGGACATATAATCAATATCTCTAGCCACTTGGACAGACTGCAATGGTGTCACGTCGAATGCAGGCAGCAATACAGATGGTGAGCTCCAGTTCATTTTATCTCTTTCTTCCTGGTGCCTTCTTCCACTGGCACTCCAATACACAGCACAAATTTAACTTGCAGTTTTCACAGATGAAAGCTGGCTCAGAGAGTTGGAAATAGGCTGGCAGTGGGTTGTGAGTTGAGAACAGATGGGAGGGGCACAGCATGAGGGTAACGTATAGGTTTTTGCACAATGGTTCCTTCAGCCATTAGTTCGGTTTGTGCTGAGATCGAAGGTTGACTTCTCACTCCTTTTGGTAGTGCTCATCACACTGTTGTATTGACAGAGCCCTCCCATTAACTTCAGTGGATTTGCACTTCCCTGTTTATTCATGCTGTGCGAACCTAGACTCTTCCAGTTTGCCCTCATTGTTTCTGCGTACACAAGGACCATTACTGGAAAATTTTGCGGTCAGTATTGGAGGAGATTAGTGTTTAACCAAGTGGAGGTCTTGCTGGTCGTTAGTAGGTTTAATATGGATGGAAGTACTGATGTAGCCATCTCTGAGGTGAAGATCAACATCTAGGAAGGTGGCTCGTTGGGTTGAGTAGGACCAGGTGCAGCAAATGGGGGAGAAGTTGTTGAGGTTCTGGAGGAATGTGAATAAGGTATCCTCACCTTCAATCCAGATAGCAAAAAAGGTGTCATCAATTAATCTGAACCAGGTGAGGGGTTTAGGATTCTGGGATTTTAGGAAGGATTCGACTAGATGGCCCATGAATAGGTTACCATAGGATGGTGCCATGTGGGTGCCCATAGCCGTACCGTGGATTTGTTTGTAGGTTATGCTTTCAAAGGAGAAGTAATTGTGGGTGAGGATATAGTTGATCATGGAGATTAGGAAGGAGGTTGTTGGTTTGGAATCCATAGGATGTCTGGAAAGGTAGTGTTCAACAGCAGTAAGGCCATGGGCATTAGGAATGTTAGTGTACAGGGAGGTGGCAACAATAGTGACGAGCAGGGCACCGTGTGTCTACTGCTGACAAAGGCCTTAATGGCTGGAAGCTTTAATTGTGTGAATCTTTTTATTAGGCCTATCGCGACTCAGCATCTCCGCTATATGGTGAGTAGCAACTTTCCTTCTCTGGTATTGTTACCTTCCTTCCTGGATTTTCCTTTGTTTGATCAATTGAATCAAGTTTATGAAGTATTGTGGTTGACTGTCCGATTTGAACTTCATGCTTATGGATTGCAAATATCACATTCTGTTATACTTTCTTTACTTTACCCTTTGTTGAAGGGCTTGTTAAGTATATTGTTGTAAGAGATAGTTCAGGATCAGCCAACTTCAAGGCAGGTCAGAGCTCATATAATAGAGAGAAGATTCCCATGCATCTGGAATGAGCTTGAGTGTGTACATTATTGCCAGGTGCAAGCACCTACCAAAACCTTGTTTCCACATATCGAGGGTGTTCGTATTACTGTCTCTATCTTGGAAATGAAAACTACTGAACAAGATAGCATTTCAAACATTTTGGAATGTACGAGACTGGAAGACTGGTCACGTCTTGTTTTAGCCTGAAAACCTACTATCTTTTCTGAGTTGAATGAATTAGTTACTTCTACAGAAGCACTTAGATTCACAGATGGCAAAGTGATCAGTGTAAGGGCTTTCAACAAGTCTGCCCTACCCAAAGTAACAACTATTGTCAGTCATCTACTAATTCATTAGGAGGCAAACGTTTTCGGTGTTTTTTCCATAGCCATTTAGCACATGAATGCCCAGTTAGGTGTAGACCTTAAACGTAACAGCTGATGCTGCCTGACATGGTCTAAAACTCCTTTTGTAAGCCTCCCGCTCATTGCACGGGTATTTGTGCTCTCAATAAACTTGCACTTCAATATGTTTGCTGCCACCTCAATCAAACATCTGTTTGCGGCCTCTTGGATTTTGGAAGTTCAGTTTCATTGCTCGACTATAGTTGGTATCTCAAGTTTCAAAATTCATGTAAGCTCTCTCCGATAAGCCTCTTCTCCCAGGGATGTCATGTAGGTCATGTAGCCAATGGCCAGGAGTTTTCTCTGGTGGGTGAGATGCAGGGGAGTTTATCAGTTTGCAATTTTTCTTTGGCATTTAAACTCACTGTACTGCCTGTTGGCTTCTGTCTGTCTCAAGTTCTTCAGCCAACATTCGTCTGATGATTTTTCTGATGTTTTGCCAGCATGAGCAGTTAGCATTGTCAAAGTTTCACCCTCCATTGCTGGTGGTGGACTGGAGCCAAGCTCACAGCTGCAGAATATTTGTACCTGGTACACTAACATCCAATGGATTCTCCTTGGTCATTTCCTAGTGAGGTTCTCCTCCTGCTACCTGCAACGGCCGTTCGCTGCAGCACAGGAAGCCAGGATCCATTACCTCGACGATTTCTTCTTTCTTGTTGAAGCAAATCTCGTGTTTGTGTATTTCTATAGATTCTCTGAACAAGTGGGTATGATAGCTCTTCTCTACAGTCAGAACTTCAGTGCCAGTAAATTTTACTACGTGGTCAGTCTCACACAGCACCTGCTGTGCCATGGCCGATTTCTCCACCTGCCTCAACCTGCAATTCTGTGATCCTGGTGTTGAATGATCATCCACTCATTCCAACATAAACTTTTCCATGTGCATGGTATGCAGTATATTCCCAACATTGCAAGAGAGTCCTTTTTATCCTTTGCTGATCTGAGACATTCTTTGATCTTCTTTGTTGGTTTGTAAATAGTCTTTACACAGTGTTTGTGCAATATATGGCCGATTCTGTTCATCACTCTGGGAATGTATGGCAGAAAGGTCATTACTGACATTTCTTTTTCTGATATGTCACTCTGCTGCATGCTTGACTATGTTATACTTCTAATATAACTTGTGGAGTATCCATTGCTCATCAGAACACTTTCCATGCATTGCATTTCACGTCTGAGGTGCTGTGGGTCACATATTTGTCTTGCCTACATTACAAGAGCATTAATCATGCCTCTTTTCTGGCTCAGGTGGTAATCTGATAGTTTGTGCAGGTATCGGTCCATGTTTTTCGGTTTGCGATACATGCTGTGTCTCAGGTTTTTGCCATCCCTTGTGACCAGCACATCTAGATACAGTAGTTTTTTGTCCCTTTTCTACTTCCAATGGTAAATTTTATGTTGACACAGAGTCTGTTCAAGTGTCTTAGGAAGTCATCGAGCTGTTCCTCACCATGGTGCCACACAACGAAGGTATCATCAATGTATCTGTTTACAAGGTGCCAAGTCAAGCGCCTGTTAAATGTTCCTATTCACCACCACCCAAGCACATCGGATCTACAACAGAATGGAACGAGCCTGTCTTCATGAGTGAATTCACACAACACGGAGATACTTGGCAAGAACGGATGAGGAACTTTTGGACATTTTCTATGAACTAAGTAGCAGAATTCATCGATTCAAATGGGAAAAGATCAACAGCATCACTCACAGGAGCATGCAGAACAAACTCGAGTGCTGCACTGAGCAACAGAAGAAAACGTTTGCAAGGTGGCGGAAGCAAACTGACATGGCGAGGGAATTTCACTATCATCCCAAGAACTATACCTGTGGAGGACATCATTGCTAATAGCGTAGCAGCCATTCAGACCCTTCCTTGTGAAAGAGCAGACAAAACATGCACCAAAACAGTCAGGATACTGCACTGGGCAAAACCACCAGCTTGCAACCTGAAGAAAGAAGACGTACAAGCTATTAAGAATCCTAATGCCAACAAGAGCATATTGGTACTGCCTGCCGATAAGAGAAATACGACCATCGTAATGAAGACTGAAATGTATGAGCAGAAGATCTGGGACCTATTAGATCTGATGACATACCAAAAATTAAGTGCAGATCTGACACAGAGTATCGTACGGAATACGAGTCACAACCTGTGCAACACAGAAGCTCTACCACCTCGACTGTATGAATTACCAAAGATCTACATGAATAATGTTCCAATAAGACCGATAGTTAGCACTCCTGGCTTATCGACATATAAACTGACAAAACACTTGGCCTTTCTGCTCCAGCTGCATGTGGGGAAGACTGACAAATACATAAAGCACTCAGGACATTTCACTGAGAGGTTGAAGAAACTAAAACTTGCACCACATGACATCCTGGTCAGCTTTGATGTTGTTTCGTTGCTTACGAAAGTGCCACTCAGTGACTCTTCAGAGCACATCAGTTCCATTTTCCTGCAAGACATAACAATGCTCTTTCTTACATGTCTCACCGTGAACTATTTCATGTTGAATGGAAACTTCCACAAACAGCTGGAAGGTATCGCCACAGGTAGTCCTCTAAGACCAGTGGTGGCCATCATCTTCATGGAACATTTCAAAGCACAGGCACTGGACTTAGTGCTTTGTAAAACTAAGGTGTGATATAAATATGTTGATGATACCTTCATTGTGTGAAGCCATGGTGAGGAACAACTTGGTGACTTCCTAAGACACTTGAACAGCCTCAATGCGAACATAAAATTTACCATTCTGAGAAGCAATTGGTACACCACAAGTTATGTTAGAAGTATAGCAGAGTCAAGCACTCAGCAAAGTGACAGATCAGAAAAAGAAATGTCAGTTATGGCCTTTCTACCATACATTCCCAGAATGACAGACAGAATCGGCCATATATTGCACAAACATCGTGTAAAGACTATTTACAAACAAATAAAGAAGATCAAAGAATGTCTTGAATCGGCAAAGGATAAAAAGGAGTCACTTTGCAATGTTGGAAATATACTGCATACCACGCACATGTGGAAAAGTTTATGTTGGAATGAATGGATGATCAATCAACACCAGGATCACAGAATTGCAGGTTGAGACAGGTGGATAAATCGGCCATGGCACAGCAGGTGCTGTGTGAGACTGACCACGTAGTAAAATTCACTGGCACTGAAGTTCTGACTGTGGAGAAGAGCTATTACACCCACTTGTTCAGAGAAGCTATAGAAATACACAAAAATGAGAATTGCTTCAACAAGAAAGAAGAAAGCCTCTAGGTAAAGGGATCCTGGCTTCCTGTGCTGCAGCAAATGACAGCTGCAGGTAGCAGGAGGAGAACCACATCGGAAATGACCACGGAGAAGCCCTTGGACTTTGGCGTGCAAGGTACAAATAGTCTGTGGGCACGAGCTTGGCTCCAGTCCACCACTGGCAATGGACAGTGAAACTGTGACAATGCCCCAGCCACTCATGGTGGCGAAACGTCAGAAAAATCTTCAGACAAATGTCGACCGGAGAACCCGAGACAGAAGCCAACAGGCTCAACAAGTGGCCACGAAAGCCTTAACAATTTTGTAAACTAACTGTAGTTAATAAACTGTCAGTGACCTCCTTGCTTGAGTGTGATTTCATTCAATGAATGGGGTTGGTTCTTGACTTTGTGAGTAGCACCTTTTTTAAATTTTGTCGCTCTGTGAAAATAGTTGTCTATTCTCGTCATTTCATTAATAATATCAATTCTGTATAAAGAGGACAGTTGGAATTCGACCTTAATCACCTTAATGGCAGTCAGACTAGACAATTAATAAGTGTTTTAGACCAGTTTCCCAATGTACTTACTAATAAAAAATGGGGTGTATCCAATCAAATTCAATACAGAATCCATTTGGTCAATGATTCTCTGGTGCATAATGCCCCTTATTGTCACTTAGGGGGGCTAATATGAGAATACCGAGGCAAAAGACTGACAATATGCTGCGGATTGGCATTATTAGAACTTCAACTTCTCTGTATGCATCTCTCATATTTCTGGTGTCTAAGGGACAAGACAAGAATTATAGGCCTGTTGTTGATGATACAGACCTTAATGAGAAGGTTATCTTGGGAGACAGATCCCCTCCTTGATCTCCATAACTGTTTCACTTCGCTTGCTGGTGCTATTTTAGCAGGTTGCTATTTTACTGTACTTGATCTGAATCCGGTACCCCTTTGCCCCTTGCTTGGTTATTGGGTCTGCTGTCCTTTCACGACTTGTAGACCATGGATTGGGCGACCTTAAATCTGGTTGTGTACATAATTATCTTGATGATGTCATCGTTTATAGTCATTCCTTGGAGAACATCTTTCTCATGTTCAGCAGGTCTGACTGGAGCTCCGTTCTGCAGGGTTAATGTTTAAGCCATCAAAAGTTCCACTCACTATGCAGCAGGTTTCTTTCTTGGGTCACCTGGTTTCCAGGGACAGTATTAGGACTGACCAAGAACATACTTCTGATTTAAGAAAATTTGCTCCCTGAAGAATAAGAAAGGGGTGGCCAGATTCACCGGTATGGCAACTGTTTTAGGAAGTTCATCCCTAATTTTGCTCAGCTTGCTGCCCGCCTTAATAATCTCTGTAAAAAAGGGGGAAATTCTGTTTGAGGAGAGAGTCAGCAATCCACCTCTGAAGCCACCAAAACTGCCCTTTGTAACCCTCCAGTATTGGCTATTCCAGATTTTGGGAAGAGGTTTACAGTTCAGACTAATGCTTCAAATGGTGGAGTTTCCGCTGTACTTTTACAGGAGGAGTCAGGTGAAAGGCGCACTCTAGCTTTTACCTCAAGGAGGTTAGTACATCCCAAGTTGAAATACTCAGTTTATGAATGTGAGGCACTGGCTGTCTCATTTTCTCTTGAGAAATTTAAATTTTATCTCGAGCACAGCGAATCTGATTTGGAGACCAACATCCAAGCCTTGAGTTGGGTTTTGGCACATCCTAGGAAAACCAGTAGAATTGCTAGGTGGCCCATTCTTACATACACCTTTTGTTTCCAAGTCTGTCATAATAAGGTTCCAATAATCAGGTTGCTGTCACATGTTTGATGAGGGAACTCAGGAAAGTGAAGGGTGTTCACTACTGGTGAGTTCTCCTGTTTATAGTGTCTTAACCAAGATACTCCAGCTCTTTACTGATCTCAAGGTTAAACACGATCAGGATCCTTATTTTGGCCTATTCAGGAAGTGTCTGTCTGCTGGGGAGATGGTTCCCAATTATTTGTTGAGAAAACATAAACTGTATTGTGAGGTTGGTAAATTAGCTGAAACTAAAATTTGTTTACTTACAGAACTTGTGCCTTCTGTCTTTCATTATTTTCATGATTCATTGTTGGGTGGCCACTTAGGTCTTATAAACTCTTGCTAAGGTGTGCTGCCACCTCACATTCCCTTCATTATATAAAGATATTCATCATTTAGCCAGCAAGTGCGAATTGTGTAAAGTCAGTACGCTTAACACCAACTCATGCTAGGGGCTCTTACATTCCGAATGTGAACTATGCCTAGTAGATAAATTATTTATTGATCTTGGGGGTCCCTTTCTCTGTACTAATAAAGACGGAAATGGTTATATACATATAAAAAAAAAAGTCTTGCATCACCTCGGTTCCGAGAGTTCTGGAACCCGTACAGAAAATTGAAATAGAGATCAACATAAACAGCATTCTCGTCCTTTTTATTACTCACAAAAAACACACACTGCATGTTGTACTGCCAAACAGCGAGACCTTCAGTGGTGGTAGTCCATATTGCTGTACACACTGGTACCTCTAATACCCAGTAGTACGTCCTCTTGCATTGATGCATGCCTGTATTCGTCATGACATACTATCCACAAGTTCATCAAGGCACTGTTGGTCAAGATTGTCCCACTCCTCAATGGCGATTCGGCGTGGATCCCCCAGAGTGTTTGGTGGGACACATCGTCCATAAACAGCCCTTTTCAATCTATCCCAGGCATGTTTGATTGGGTTCATGTCTGGAGAACATGCTGCCCACTCTAGTCGAGTGAGTCGTTATCCCGAAGCAAGTCATTCACAAATGTGCACAATGGGGGCACAAATTGTCGTCTACGAAGACGAATGCCTCGCCAATATGCTGCCAATATGGCTACACAGCCAGAGGATGGCATTCACGTATCGTACAGCCATTACAGTGCCTTCCAGGACCACCAGCGGTGTACATCGGCCCCACATAATGCCACCGCAAAACAGCAGGGAACCTCCACCTTGCTGCACTCACTGCACAGTGTGTCCAAGGCGTTCAGCCCGACTGGGTTGCCTCCAAACACGTCTCCGACGATTGTCTGGTTGAAGGCATACGCAAACCTCATCGTTGAAGAGAACATGATGCCAATCCTGAGCGGTCCATTCAGCTTATTGTTGGGTCCATCTGTAACGCGCTGCATGGTGTCGCGGTTGCAAAGATGGGCCTTGCCATGAATGTCAGGAGTGAAGTTTCACATCATGCAGCCTATTACACACAGTTTGAGTGGTAACATGATGCCCTGTGGCTGCACGAAAAGCATTACTGAACATGGTGGCTTTGCTGTCAGGGTTCCTCCGAGATATAATCCATAGGTAGCAGTCACCAACTGCAGTAGTAGCCCTTGGACAGCCTGAGCGAGGCATGTCATCGACAGTTCCTGTCTCTCTATATCTCCTCCATGTCCGAACAACATCGCTTTGGTTCACACGGCATATGTTTCTGTCTCTCTGCTTTGTTCAGATAAGGTTTCTTTCTTGGAGTCCTCACTTGCGAACCATTTTCATAAAATTTCTGTCTCACAGTTTGATCATAAACTTCAACCACTGAATTCTTGATGATGACATTTACATTTTTTTCAGTAGGTTGACAATCTTGGAGAGGAAGATGGCAGATTCTATGACAGTCATGATCAGTCAATACTAGCTTTCAACCAGTTCTTGGCTGACCCAGTTTCTCATTACCATTTGCAAACCTTCATCACACCCAACTTTGTAGCACCTCCACCCAAGCTCTTTGTTATTTCTGCACAATTACAACCTTCTTCGTCTATTATTGCCTTACTCCATTTACTCAGTAACCAATCAAGTGTGTTTTGATACTGGACACATTGTTTTCAATACTGTCCTCCCTCTCAACTCAGCTCACTTTCAAGAAATCTTACATTTATACAACAATGTATTACTGACAACTAAAGTTACAACAATGATCAGAATGTTTTTTCTGTTTTTGAATTTGATCTTCAAACACTCTGCTCCCAGATCCCAGTCCATTATTTAAGTACGAGCTGGATGGACAGTACTAATGTCAATGTTGGCTTCAATCGTCTCGTTCAAGCACAATGGCCGGGTTTTCTCTGTGTATATACCAATGGCTCCAAAATTCCGCAAGAAGAGTGTACAGGATGTGCCTTTTTCTGCCCTCAGATCCAGATCCGCAAAACCTGGAAACTGCCTATGAGCACTTCTATTTTTATGGCGGAGACAGTGGCAGTTTTGGAAGCACTTAAGTTTGTCTGTAGCACTTCCTTCCCCAAGATATTGATAGTATCTGACTGGCAAAGCATTCTTAAAAACATTCAGTACAGTCAATGGAACAAAACAACCAACAGTTATATCTTGGATGTGATATCTGAATATATTCGCAGCACACGCACGGGCCGGACGATCCATTTGTTGTGGGTACCTTCCCACTCTGGTATCCTCTATAATGATGAAGTTGATGCATTAGCCAAACAAGCGGCAACCTTAGGCACCGTCCTGGATCTGCACCTTCCTTATACAGACTACTTACGTGAAGTCAAGGATCACGCAAGACAACAATGGCAGGAAATGTGGAACGTTTCTCAACAGACAAAAGGTGGTTATTGCGCAGTGCTACAACCTCAGATTCCTTCACAGCCGTCGTTCATGACACATCTGGACCGATCCACGATTTCTACCATCATAAGACTCCGCTTCAATCATGCCTCTTTCCCACAACATCTACATCGGATCAACGTTTACAGTTCACCAGCATGTGAGTGTGATCCTGAGTCGGAAGCTGATATCAACCACATCTTATTTATGTGCCCCAAATTTGACCGTGAACGGTTGGTCTTTCTGAAGACATTGCTGAGTATGGGTTACCATCTTCCTCAATCAGCTTCTTCTCTTTTGTGTACTAAAGACGTTCGTCTATACAAAGTGATAGTTAATATAATAGAGGGAAACATTCCACGTGGGAAAAATTATATATAAAAACAAAGATGAGGTGACTTACCGAACGAAAGCGCTGGCAGGTCGATAGACACACAAACAAACACAAACATACACACAAAATTCAAGCTTTCGCAACAAACTGTTGCCTCATCAGGAAAGAGATAATTAACTTCATCAAGAGTACTTGTTACAATCTGTAGGTTTTAATGGTGTACGTAAATTATAGATGTGTCTTGCTGATGAAGGTATTTCAGAATTGGTGTGAATTGTAAGCCAAGACACTTTTAATTATTTTCCAATTCAATTCAATTCAATTTTTAAAAACATTATGTACAAAACTGTAACACTTAAGCTTTTTATTCTTGTAAATATGCATTTCTGTATTTGTTTATTCAATTACGTGTACATTGTCACTAAGTATTGCTGATGGCTAAATTGAGTACACACTCAAAGGCCAAATAAACAAAAAAATAATAATAATAATAAAATAACACACATTCATTGTTTGATATTTCAGAACAGAACAAATGGTAGATTTGCTCTGGACCTGTCCAAGCATGTAAAACAGTGAAGTTTTCAAACTGTTGTTAGTCAAGTCTATTAGTTATTTTTAATAAAAGTAAAACAAATTCCATTTTCTAATAATGTAAGAAGAAAGAGCAGGGCTCAATGTCCCATCAACATCACGGTCATCAGATACTGAGCACAAGATAGGTATGTTTTAAGGATGAGGTAGAAAATCAGCCATGCTCTTTCAAAGGAACCATCCCAGCATTTCTAAAAATGATAAATATTTAGTAAACACATTGCAAACAAAGAATATAAGCATAGTTCCTTGATTCAGCATCCCATAACTTACATACATCTCATGACGTTAAAATGAATGAACATTTCAATACAGTGTTTAGCATTATCTGCACTGCTAATGATGTACATGAACTGCAGGTACATCACTAGTTACCTATCCTCATGTTTAGTACAATAATTAATCAACAAGATAAATTATGTTCTTGATACTAAAAAATAGTACTTGTATTTAGGTAAAGAATTAGTTCCTGTTGTCAAGAAGTTATTGGACAGATCTCAGAGATAAATGTGTCTATACATTTGACATATTCAGTCAAAGAAAATAGGAATGCTGGGTTATGGATCTTTATTTCATAACGGTGTTGAAAATGGAGATGACTTCATTTGACATAATTTGAAACAAACAACTTTTGGAAAGGTAACCAAGACAGCAAGGGCAAGGATTAACCAATTACACCAAACTCCATTAAGATATGTTGAACACAAAAGCAACTGTGTCGAAACACTACAGTACAACAGATCCCACAGCATACATAAAATAGAAGAACCAGTTACTAAAAAAACTGTGGATAAGAAGAAGAAAATGTTTAAAATACTAGCTGGAGGACCTCAATTGAGGAAACACACAAGCAGCCGATTAAAAATGATAATGTTAAATGGAATTAAACTGTACGTTTCATGGGGCAAGTAAGGAATAGACTTGCAGTTGTGGATTACAACACTAAAAACAACATATGAAACTTTATTGACAATGTAGTTAATACTTGACATTATCACACTCAACTGTAATGTAAGCATTGTTGTCATCACATGGAGGAAAGAGGGGGTGAGAGGGGGGGGGGGGGGGAGGGAATCAAGAGTTTTTCCCCAGAAACTAGCTTCTTCCTTTCTGAAAAAACAGTTTGATGGTCTTTTTCCACAGAGAGCAACTCAACATGATCACTGCCCAAACACTTATCTCCAGTGATTTTCACAAGTGATCTTGTTTTGCAAATGACTCAACTGGTGCTAAAGTGAGAAAACTGTATTATATGTGCAACCAGAGTATTTTTCCAAAGAGGCTAGCCACTAAACTGGATTGAATAGGCCATCTTTACATGCTTGTATCTGACTCACCAAGATCAAATTTTATATAGCAGTAAGCAATATGAAGTGCTGATTTATGGAGCAACATGTTCACCAATTTCAAGCCAAGCAACGCTTGCTGAACAAAGCTCCAGTCCACCAGTCACCATCTTCAAATTCAGCACCAGTGCAGGTAGACCTGAAGAAGACCGCAATGAATATGCCTTTAATTTCTGAGAGATGACTTGTGAAAGAGCCTTAGCCATTTTATTCAACATACTCAATGGCGTAAAACAGTTCCAATCTAATACAAAATTTGACACAAGTACCTGAAGCATATAGTAGAAGTTGCAAAGACTGCTTGAAAACATGAAATGACACTCAAGCTAAGAAGATACTCCACAAGGCCTGGTCAAATCACCAGAAATAATGGATAAGGGAAAATATGTAAATGAAGCATAATATTCAATATTCTTCAGTGTTTATATTGATAAGAACCTGAACTGGAAGTCAACACTGTAGAATGTAAACATCTAAGATCTGCAACTTTGGCATTACAGGTAATAACAGACCTTGAAGTTAAAAATGTCTGCTACCTCCTACGGCCATAGTTTGTTCTGGGCTTTCCATCTGTGATCTGTTTCCACTAGAAGTGTCCTGAGATGTTCTCTGGTGCACCTGGTTGTGAGCTGGTGCACTTCACAGAGATCTGGCATTCTGTTCTCAGTGCCACGCACTTGGTGCTCCATCTACAGTTCATTCCGCACACTCACTTCTCAGTTCTTCTTTTTATTGAGTTCAATCAGTTCTAGTGTGAATGGAGAGCAGACGGAACATCTAGAACCAGCCACAGACGTGGGCTGAAGATGGAATGTCTCAGGATGCTTCTAGTGGAAACAGATCACAGGTGGAACACCCAGAACAGATAATGGGCAGGGGAGACAGTAGGCATAAATATTTGAACTGTTCGACTTGATTAACAGTCTCAGGTAGCACCTGATGAAGAAAATGAATCATGCTGTCGAAACACTGCGCGTGGACAATACTGGTATCTGGCAGAATACCCAACACCTCATTACGTCAACAGATTGCTGGGAAAGCCTGAAGAATTATTCCAAGTCAATGTGGAGGGTCACAATTATGATCCACGAAACACACAAATAACTAACTAATCTGCAACCAACTATCTGCTAGTGAGACAAGCCGATGTCTTGTGTTATACAGCTACCAATCTTCATTCCTTTATCTCTTATCTCGTAGTTATATTGTACATGTTGTTTTTAGAATCCTGGTGGTTATAAAAAATCAGATCGTTTGGTGCAGCTGACACAAGTGACTGTCATTAAGAAGGATACAAGGTCACTTCAACTATTTAAACACACATAATTTAGAAGAGTGAAGTTAACATTACACAAGTGACAAAAAGTTCTGTTATTGATGATATAAATTGTTGGAAGAGAGCTTTTTCCAAAAATGACGTCGTCACTCAAGAGAACAAAAACGATGTGTACATGGCATGTGTCACAGAGTCTTTTTACAAAGGATGCTTGAAGAGAAGTCAGCAAAAAATGTATGCGAGAGAAACATTCATCTTTAACACAGTGGTATCATTAACTGTAATCTATAAATCTACACCAGGACAACTACTTTATAAATCTCAATATGAAATAAGTTTTGTGCTTCTTCTTAGCTTTCCACTTGTTCTAAAGCAGTCTCCATTATCAAATCAGCTACAAGACATAGGTGGTGATCCCCCCCTTCCACTATCTCACAAATGATGTGGTAGAGTGTATTATTGTTTACCGAGGTGCAACCAATCCTTTAGCAGGAGTTAATATGCAAACATGGCACATAGCACCAACTCTCTTGCTGAGGGCAAATGCGCAGCGTTTTTAGATTTTTGGAACTGGAGGGGCAAAATACAGCAGCATTTTTGCCACAGGATAAGAACAGTAATGGCTACAACCTTACGAGTAGTGTTTGGTGCAAGAAAGCTGCAAGAAATTTACGGAAGGCCAAGGCGGTCAGCAATGGAAGTGTGTGAGTGGATCCAGTTCTTTGAGGCACGCTTGGGTAATGATATCTGAACTTATGAATGACTTTCAGAAAATTTCCAGGCCAGTACTCTACAGATTTGGTACAGAAATACTAAGTACAATGTGGACAGTGAGTATTGAAAAAGATAAATGACAACCAGAAGACTCAGCGAATAGAGTTGAAGATAATACATATGTTGTCTTAGGCCTACAAGAAGGGAGACATGGATTTCCTTGATAAAACTGTAACAGGCAATGAAATACAGAGTTCTTTTAATAATCCAGAAACAAACCAGCAGTCAAACCCTGGCCATATACACACTTTCCAAACAAGCAGAAAAAAAAGAAGGAAATTTTGAGTTTAATGCCCCACCAATAACTAGCTCATTAGAAATGGGGCACACACTCAGACAGGAGAAGAACTGGGAAGGAATTCCACCATATCCTCTCCAAAGAAGCCAACCCAATATTTTCCTTAATTGATTTAGGCAAAATTGTGGAAAACCTAAAAGAGGATGGCCACATTTGAGATTGAACACCACTCCTGACAAATGTGTCTAACAATAAAGAAAAGTTCAAGCAATCGTTAAACAAATGGCTTCTGTCTCTGGGGGAAGAATGGTGTATTCCTTATTTGCCAGGGACAACAATCAATGCAAGTCAGCTCCTTGGGTGCCTGGCAGATTGTTCATCGAAACATTTTCACACTATTTCTCTACCATTCCACTCTCAAACAGCAAACGGGAAAAATGAACAATTGCGTCTTTCCGTGCAAGCTCTGATTTCTATTCTTTTATTGTGATGGTAGTTTCTCACTATGAAGGGGGGGCATCAACAAAATATTCTTGCATTTGGAGGAAAAAGTTGGTGTTTAAAATATCATAAAAAGATCTCACCTCAATGAAAGTCACCTTTGTTTTAATGACTGCCGCCCAACTTTTAGATGTCCTTCACCAATCCTATCTGGTAAGGGTCACATACCATACAGCAAGACATTAGCAGAGGACAGACAAGTGTTGTTTTGGCCATCAATGGATTTCTTGTATCTTAAGTGTTTTGCCAATAAAACACAGTCTTTGGTTTGCCTTCCACACAACATTATCTATGTCATTGTTCCAGTCTAAGTTGCTCGTAATTGTTATCTTTAGATGTTTAGTTGAATTGAGAGCCTTCAGATTTATGCATTTTATCGTGTAATCAGCATATTTTGTTCTCAGAAGTTAAGTCTTATTGCACTGAGATGAAGACAAGGGTTTGGCTTATCTTGGATATTTTCAGTCCCTGTTGTCTTATGGAATATCGTTTGGGCCAATGCATCTAAACTAAATAAAGTAATTATACAGCATACATGAGCTGTAAGAATATTGTGTGAAGTAGATAATGAAACATTTGCAAAGGCCTTTTCAAACATGGTGGGATCCTTAAATTCACCTCCCAATACACTTACTGCTTAATGATTTTTGTTGTTGAAAATGAAAACGATTTTCTTACATACTGCAGATTAGATTAGATTAGTACTTGTTCCATAGATCATGAAAATGACACTTCGTAATTATGTGGAACGTGTCAGGTTAATCTTCGTTTCATACACATTAACAAACACGTTTTTGTGTACAAAACTTCAGGATTTGAACAATCACAATACAAGGCACAAAAATAATTTTTATAGAGCCTTTAATCTCCTTATTTAGAGCGTAGTTATGTACATATGTAAGTGCAAAGGTATTCAACAAGTTCCCAGTTAATACAACGCAGAAAACTGCACATCCCTTTCAGTTTAAAAGAGAATTAAAACATTACCTCACTAACTAAACATTCTACAAATTATCTACTGTCTACAGTCAATGACTGAAAATTGTTTTTAACCACACAAGAATCAGTAGTGCATAATAAACAGGTCTATGTTTTTATAGCTGTAACTAAGAATTTTCTTTGAAATATAATGAGTATTCAAGCAGATGTTAGACTATTAATTTAACTGTAAAAGAAGCGTTTTTTTTTTCCTCAAAGAAGTGGCTTTCCTTGTAGTTCATGGTGTGGGTTCCTGGTATCATGTCCTAGTTCATGAACCATGGGCAACGTATGAGTGGCCAAGTAAGTGGTCCTGACAGTCGGGATACCAGTTACTTTGGAATAAGGCTGGGCATCTCGGACATATTCCGAGTCGTGGCCACCTTTGTGCTCAGACGGCAAAGACTGCCAAATCCACCGGTTAGTCCCTCAACCGTTAGGGGTAAAACTCAATGGGACCCAGGGCAAGTAAGGCTAGCAACCTGCTTCCCTGGTACTATAAATATGATGCTGGCAACAATCAGAGCAAAATGCCTCGGACCTTTGGAGGTGACGGAGTCCCACTTCTAATTGACAAACCAGGGACTCCCAAGATATGACTCGGCAAACGTATGGTAACGAGATGGGGAGCTATTAATATCAATGGGGGCTACTCTGGTAAGAAGGTAGAGCTGGCAGAGGCTGCAAGTAAGATGGGGTTGGACGTTTTAGCTGTTAGTGACATTCGAGTAAGGGGTGAGAAAGAAGAGGAAGTGGGAGAATACAAGGTCTACCTGTCAGGAGTCAAAGCAGGAATAGCACAATGGGGTGTAGAGCTTTTCATCAGGAAAGAAACAGAACCCAGCGTAGTTGCAATAAGGTATGTAAACGAACGACTGATGTGGATAGATTTGACAGTGTCTAGCAAGAAAATTAGGATTGTGTCAGTATAATCGCATTGTGAAGAGACAGATCAAGATAAGATGGATAGATTTTATGAGGCACTCAGTGATGTAGTTGTTAGAGTAAAGGACAAGGACAGTGTTCTGCTCATGGGTGATTTTAATGCCAGGATTGGAAATCAAACAGAAGGGTATGAAAAGGTTATGGGTAAATTTGGAGAGGATATGGAGGCCAACAGGAACGGGAAACAACTCTTGGATTTCTGTGCCAGTATGGGCTTAGTAATCACAAACTCCTTTTTTAAAACTACTGCTATGGGAGCTGGCTGTTGGCAAGAGATCTGCTAGGAGAAGAAGATTTTCAAATAGTTTTACTATTGGTGTTTACAATAGATATGACCAACTGTCAGAGTCTAGTGGAGAGGAATCTCTAGTAGCTGTAGATGTAGGAAGTATGCAGCAGGCCTCAGTAGTTACGGTGGCTAGAACAGTTGCAAAGTCAAAGAGGAAGAAGAAGGTTCTGCTGTTAGGCAGTTCTCATGGCAGAGGTGTAGGCCAGCAGTTGCAGGAAGTGCTGAGGAGTGAGTACCGGGTCACCAGCATTGTGAAGCCTAATGCAGAATTGGCTCAGGAGGGGGGTTATGTAGGGATTTTACTAAAGAGGATCAGGTAGTGATTGTGGGTGGGGCTGGTAATAGTATTGATAGGGATGGGGAGTATAACATAGATGGTGACCTGGAAAAGATAGCCACTCAGACTGGCAACAGGAATGTGCATTTCGTGGAACTGTTTCAGCGTCACGATCGGCCTCATCTTAATACAGCCATCAGGCGTAATAACAGGAGACTTGGGGGTGCGCTGATGACAGAAAGCACATTTCAGTGGCGTCGGTGGAGTCTATCAGCAGGACGGGTTTCACTAGACATGGCCTGCACCTCAACAGGTATGGGAAGGGAAGGTTAGCAAAGCTTATAGGTGACAGCATAGGTGGGGTTGGTGGGATCACTCATGGGAAAATTCCTGCAGTAGTGGGTGTTAGAGCTGCACCTTTTTTAGATTGAAGTCAGCTGATAGGTATTCCTGCTTAAGGGAAGTCTCTCTAACAAAGGAACCACTTTTGACAAAGCTTAGGTATCCGAGTAATGAGGGAATTAGTATATTTCATCAAAATATACAAGGTATTAGAGATAAAGTTAGTGAACTGCTGATAGATGTTGACTCTGTAATTATTGGTATATCTGAACACTTCTTAAATAAGGAGATAATTCAGAGGCTTCCTTTACCAGGATACAGGTTAGCTGGCAGCTTTTCGAGGAGCACTTTGCGGTGTGGGGGAGTAGCCATGTATGTGAAAAACGGCATCCCATTTGAGTCAATTGATGTTTCAAAGTACTGCACTGAAAAGGTGTTTCAATGTTGTGCAGGTGTAGTTAAATTTAACAGAGCTAAATTTATAACTGTTGTTATTTATAGATCCCCAGACTCCGATTTCACAAAATTTTTGCTAAAGCTAGAGGAGGTTCTTGGTTCACTTAATAGGAAATTCAAAAAGTTAGTTATATGTGGTGACTTCAATATAAATTGTATAAGTGATTGTGCAAGGAAGAGGATGCTGGTAGACCTCCTTAATTCATATAATCTTATGCAAACCGTATTCTTTCCAACAAGAGTGCAAGGGAACAGTAGAACAACCATAGACAACATTTTTGTTCATTCCTCATTACTAGAAGGGCATTCTGTTAGCAAAAAGGTGAATGGCCTTTCAGATCATGATGCACAAATTTTAACTCTAAAAGATTTTTGTGCTGCAACACGTGTTAAATATAGTTATCAGCTGGTAGGAAAGCTGATCCAGTTGCTGTAGAGACCTTTGTAAACCTTATCAAGGAACAAGAGTGGTAAGATGTTTATAGCGCTGATACAGTAGACGATAAATATAATGCTTTCCTCAAGACTTTTCTCGTGCTCTTTGAAAGTTGCTTTCCGTTAGAACGTTCAAAACAGGGTACTAGCACAAACAGACAACCTGGGTGGCTGACTAGAGGGATAAGAATATCTTGTAGAACAAAGTGGCAATTATATCAAAACATTAGAAACAGTCAGAATCTAAATGCAGCAGCCCATTACAAACAGTATTGTAAGGTGCTTAAAAATGTTATTAGGAAGGCAAAAAGTATGTGGTACGCAGATAGAATAGCTAAGTCTCAGGATAAAATTAAAACCATATGGTCAGTCGTAAAGGAAGTGGCTGGTCTGCAGAGACAGGTCGAGAATATAGAATCAGTGCGTAGTGGGAATGTCCGTGTTACTGATAAGTCGCATTTATGTTCAGTATTTAATAATCACTTTCTGAATATAGCAGGTGAACTAAATAGAAACCTAGTCCCAACAGGGAATCATATAGCGCTCTTAGAAAAAAGTGTTCCGAGACTGTTACCTGAAATGCTCCTCCATGATACTGACAAGAGGGAGATTGAGTTAATAATTAAATCACTAAAGACCAAGAACTCTCATGGATATGACGGGGTATCTAGCAGAATACTGAAGTATTGTTCTATGTATGTTAGCCCAGTACTTAGCCATATCTGTAACTTTTCCTTTAGGAGTGGTCGGTTTCCTGAGCGATTAAAGTACTCGGTAGTGAAGCCACTTTATAAAAATGGAGACAGGGATAATATTGACAATTATAGACCTATTTCTATGCCATTGGTGTTTGCTAAAGTTATCAAGAAGGTTGTATATACAAGGTTACTGGAGCATTTAAATTCGCATAATTTGCTGTCAAATGTTCAGTTTGGTTTTAGAAATGGTTTAACCAACTGAAAATGCTATATTCTCTTTTCTCTGTGAGGTTTTGGACGGATTAAATAAAAGGTTGCAAACGCTAGGTGTTTTCTTTGATTTAACAAAGGCTTTTGACTGTGTTGACCACAAAATATTACTGCAGAAGTTGGACCATTATGGAGTAAGGGGAGTAGCTTACAATTGGTTCGCCTCTTACTTTAAGAACAGAAAGCAGAAAGTAATTCTCCGCAATATTGAGAGTGGTAGTGATGTTCAGCCCCAAAGTTAAGTGGGACGTTCCCCAAGGGTCGGTGCTGGGGCCACTGCTGTTTCTTATTTATATAAATGATATGCCTTATAGTATTACAGGTGATTCAAAAATATTTCTATTTGCTGATGACACCAGCTTGGTAGTGAAGGATCTTGTGTGTAATATCGAAACAGTATCAAATAATGTAGTTCATGAAATAAGTTTGTGGCCTGTGGAAAATAATTTGATGCTAAATCACAGTAAGACTCAGTTTTTACAGTTTCTTAAAACTCACAATTCAACAAGAACTGATATTTTGATCAGTCATAATGAGCATATTATAAGCGAGACGGAACAATTCAATTTCCTAGGCGTTTGGATAGATAGTGAGCTGTTGTGGAAAGCCCATGTCCAGGATCTTGTTCAGAAACTAAATGCTGCTTTATTTACCATTAGAACAGTATCTGAAATAAGTGACATTTCAACACGAAAAGTAGTCTACTTCGCATATTTTCATACGCTTATGTCATATGGTATTATTTTTTGAGGTAATTCTTCTGATTCAAAAAGGGTATTTTTGGCTCAAAAACAGGCTGTTCGAGCTATATGTGGTGTAAGTTCGAGAACCTCTTGTCGACCCCTATTCAATAGTCTGGGAATTCTGACATTGCCCTCACAGTATATATTTTCTTTAATGTCGTTTTTTGTTAGCAATATTAGCCTATTCCCAAGAGTTAGCAGCTTTCACTCTGTTAATACTAGGCAGAAATCCAATCTGCATGTGGAATGCACTTCCTTGACTCTTGTTCAGAAAGGAGTGTAGTATTCTGCTGCATCCATTTTCAATAAGCTACCACAAGAACTCAAAAATCTTAGCAGCAGCCCAAACTCTTTTAAGTCTAAACTGAAGAGTTTCCTCATGGCTCACTCCTTCTATTCTGTCAAGGAGCTCCTGGAAGAGCTAAAAAATTAAGCAAATTCCAGTGTTACATTGTTGATTTTCTTCATTTAAACTTACGACTTGTCACCTGAATATGTTTTCTTATATTTCATTTTATCTGTTTCTAATATGTTATAATTTCATGTATTGACTCGTTCCATGACCATGGAGACTTCTCCTTAATTTGGTCCCACGGAACAATAAATAAATAAATAAATAAAAATAAATAAAATAAACGTAAGAACATTCACCGGTATACTTGGGAAGGCAGGGGAACCAGATCTGTCATTGACTATATAATAACAGATCAGGAATTCAGGAAGGCTGTGAGGGACATACGTGTATTCAGTGGATTCTTTGATGACACTGATCACTATTTAATCCGCAGTGAAATTGGTATTGTGAGGCCGAAAGTGCAGGAGGTCAGGTCCATGTGTAGGAGGATAAGAGTGGAGAAACTTCAGGATAAGGAAATCAGACACAAGTATATAACAGTGATCTCAGAAAGGTACCAGTTAGTTGAATGTAGTCAATTGCAGTCACTGGAAAAGGAATTGACAAGGTACAGGGACACAGTATTAGAAGTGGCCAAAGAATGTCTTGGAACAGTAGTGTGTAAAGGTAGGATGAAGCAAGCAGCTTGGTGGAATGACACAGTCAAGGCAGCCTGTAAAAGGAAAAAGAAGGCATATCAAAAATGGCTACATACTAGAACTCAGGTAGACAGAGAAAGTTATGTTGAAGAAAGAAACAATGCCAAACAGATAATTACAGCATCCAAGAAGAAATCTTGGGAAGACTTCGAAGTCTTCGAAAGGGAGGTAAGAAGGAAATGACAAGTATTTTGGACAGGTCAGGAAAATTGCTGGTGAATCCTGTTGATGCCTTGGGCAGATGGAGGGAATATTTTGAAGAGTTGCTCAATGTAGGTGAAAATACGATCAGTAATGTTTCAGATTTCAATGTACAATGGGACAGGAATGATGATGGAAATAGGATCACATTTGAGGAAGTGGAGAAAATAGTCAATAGATTGCAGTGCAATAAAGCGGCTGGGGTGGATGAAATTAAGTCGGAACTCATCAAATACAGTGGAATGTCAGGTCTTAAATGGCTACACAGGATAATTGAAATGGCGTGGGAGTCGGGACAGGTTCCATCAGACTGGACGAAAGCAGTAATCACACCAATCTTTAAACATGGAAACAGAAAAGATTGTAACAACTACAGAGGTATCTCTTTGATCAGCGTTGTGGGTAAAATCTTCTCAGGTATTGTTGAAAGGAAAGTGCGAGTATTAGTTGAGGACAAATTGGATGAAAATCAGTGTGGGTTTAGGCCTCTTAGAGGTTGTCAGGACCAGATCTTTAGCTTACGGCAAATAATGGAGAAGTGTTACGAGTGGAACAGGGAATTGTATCTAAGTTTTATAGATCTAGAAAAGGCATATGACCGGGTTCCTAGGAGGACGTTATTGTCTGTTCTACGTGATTATGGAATAGGAGGCAAATTTTTGCAAGCAATTAAAGGTCTTTACATAGATAGTCAGGCAGCAGTTATTGTTGACGGTAAATTGAGTCCATGGTTCAGAGTAGTTTCAGGGGTAAGACAAGGCTGCAACCTGTCTCCACTGTTGTTCATATTATTTATGGATCATATGTTGAAAACAATAGACTGGCTGGGTGAAATTAAGATAGGTGAACACAAAATAAGCAGTCTCGCATATGCGGATGACTTAGTTGTGATGGCAGATTCTATTGAAAGTTTGCAAAGTAATATTTCAGAGCTAGATCAGAAATGTAAGGACTATGGTATGAAGATTAGCATCTCCAAAACAAAAGTGATGTCAGTGGGAAAGAGATACAAACGGATTGAGTGCCAAGTAGGAGGAACAAAGTTAGAACAGGTGGACAGTTTCAAGTACTTAGGATGCATATTCTCACAGGATGGCAACATAGTGAAAGAACTGGAAGCGAGATGTAGCAAAGCTAATGCAGTGAGCGCTCAGCTACAATCTGCTCTCTTCTGCAAGAAGGAAGTCAGTACCAAGACTAAGTTATCTGTGCACCGTTCAATCTTTTGACCAACTTTGTTGTATGGGAGCGAAAGCTGGGTGGATTCAGGTTACCTTATCAATAAGGTTGAGGTTATGGATATGAAAGTAGCTAGGATGATTGCAGGTACTAGTAGATGGGAACAATGGCAGGAGGGTGTGCACAATGAGGAAATCAAAGAAAAACTGGGAATGAACTCTAAAGATGTAGCAGTCAGGGCGAACATGCTTAGATGGTGGGGTCATGTTACACGCATGGGAGAAGCAAAGCTACCCAAGAGACTCATGGGTTCAACAGTAGAGGGTAGGAGGAGTTGGGGTAGACCAAGGAGAAGTTACCTGGATTCGGTTAAGAATGATTTTGAAGTAATAGGCTTAACATCAGAAGAGGCACCAATGTTAGCACTAAATAGGGGATCATGGAGGAATATGATAAGGGGGACTATGCTCCAGACTGAACGCTGAAAGGCATAATCAGTCTTAAATGATGATGATGATGAGTGGCTTTCCTTCTAATTTACTACACTGCACTTAACTGAAGTGGCTTTCCTTCTAATTTACACACTGCACTTAACTGGACTAAATACAAACAATATTAAGTAGTGTAGTGAGGGTTTAGTGTTAAAACAGTTGGTTCTGTCTCATTTACGAGGTTTCTACAGTGATGTTTGTTTGCTAAAAGGGACATTTATGTCCTCCTCCTGTGCAAAATCTCTAGAAGATCGAGGACCAATGGTTTATTTGTCTGGTGTTTTGTACCATCAATAGTTTAGGATGTTTGACATGGTGGAATTCAATGAATTCTTGTACTGATCCCTTATATCAATGTATTGTTAGTTTAGTGATGTGCAATGAAATCTGCACAGAATTAGATTCTCTGCAGTATGCTCCTGGAGAAGTGGAAATCTTTTTGAGCTGTTTCTCTTGATTGTCACGTGTCTTGGTAACTCACACCTGAACTGTCAAAGTACTGGCTGAAGTCAGTCATGTTCTAACAGAAGCAAGTTAGTGTTTGTTTTCTGCTGCAAGCACTGAAAAGCTGACTTCCAAGAGGCTCAGCAAGTACAGTGGGTGTATGCACTACCAGTCAATCACGTCTCACATCTTGGAAATCGGTTTTAGCTCACTTGCAAGTGTTTCTGCAACAAGGTGGTGTTGGTGATTCATGAGCGTTATGTGTTGTTGTTTTTCTCGCTTGCAAACCAGGAGGAGGATCAGTTACTAATGGTTTGTCTGGTGTTTTGTACTAACTATTGTGTTTTCGAGATCTCTGACTTAATCACATCTGACTGAAATCTTGTACTGATTCCACATATCAGGATGACTCAATAAAATTAGTAATTTTATTGATGGGAGAAATGAATTTTTCACCTCATTTAGGGGGAAATGCCCAGTAAATCTCAGTTGTTTTATGTGTGAATCATGAGTGACTATAGTTGAATGTGGTTGCCATAATAACGCCACTGTCGTTTGAATCATCACTCAGTCAGGTGTGTCCCTGTTTGGGTCATCCAAGGAAGGGTGGTTTGCAAGAGTCATGTCCAAGTGAGCACTGAGTTTGACTGCCTGTCCTTTATGAACTGGTTTTAATCTTGTTGGCTTTATATGTATTACATGCACATGTGCATATCTAGTTAAATTGTTACTTTGTCTTGATCATTGTCTGCCTTGAGTATTCTCGTTGTGTCTGCGGTATTGCTTGTGTAATGAACGCACATCTGCATATTTATTTCAAGTTGTTGCCATGTATTGATTGGTGTTTCACTTGAGTATTGTCGTTGTGTGTTTTGGAATTACATGTTGAGCAGTGTCAAGTGTTTACGATTTGCTCTAAAGAACAAAAATTGAAATGCACTTTGCTCAGTGAGTGTCTTGAGCTATTACCACTAAAACCTCACGACGAGGGTTGTTCCAATTCTGTCTGTGGTAAATCAGTTTTAATGGACTGACTACTGGCGAGGCCATCACTGTATGCTTGTGTTCTTCTCTCTGTGTCAATAAGACTAATGGCTGTTTAATTATATAGGGCCAATTACCTGGTCTAAATTGACAATCTAGATTAAGTTACAGCTAGTACCATTTAGCGTGAGTGGATTATTGCCTGATAGTTGTAAGTGATGCCTTATGATAAACGGCTACTGCATTGGTTGTAAGTGATGATATTGTCATTAAAACTAAGAAAATTTGGTGCTCTCTTAGTTAAGAGAAGCTTGGGTCTAGATTAGTAAGTGGCCACTAGTGTGTCTAGTGACTCGCAGTAAACATCACTGCTAACCAGGTACTGGTAATATCTGTGTTCTGTGGGTAACTAACCCCATTATGAATTTCATTTGCTTATGATAACCATGTGAAGTACATTGTTGCCTTAATAATTAATGTTTTTGGAGACCATAATTTCACTTCTCTGAAACGTTCATTCAAGTGACATCTGTGAATACACTGCTGGTCAATACCAGAGAAGGAAAGCTGCTACTCACCATATGGCGGAGATGCTGAGTATTGATAGGCACAATAAAAAGATTCACACACTCATAGCTTTCAGCCATTAAGGCCTTTGTCAGCAGTAGACACACACACACACACACACACACACACACACACACACACACACACACACAAAAAAAACTTGCTCACACATATGGAGTCTCAGAAAGCTACATTGTGCCTATCGCAACTCAGCATCTCTGCTATATGGTAAGTAGCAACTTTCCTTTTCTGGTATTGTTACATTCCATCCTGGATTTTCCATTGTTTGATTTATACTGCTGGTCAAATATTTAACTTATTCATTGATTTCAAGTTTTTATTTGGTGTTTTGAACCTTCTCAGCCAGGGGTGCTGTTAGTTCGAAGTCAGAAGGAATTGAAAACATTCAGTAGAGCATAATGGTTATTCATGTCTCTATTTCAGAAGACACTCGCTTCCTACTTCCTACTGTCTTCCACCCTCAGCATTTCTGAGCTTCACGCTGTCATTGCTACCGACACTTTACTGCTCAAACTGGGTCAAATTCTGATGTCTGGAGCGGCATTCACTCCTAGGATGTCAGGTATTCCAAATCAACATCTGATCTGGAAGGGTGAAAACTACTTGTTTATGAAATTGATGAATAATAAGAGTGAAAGACGATTTTAACACAACCCATTCTCAGCCACACACAACCCAGTGCTCCACTTCCAATCACATCACCCTGATCCATCTGCCTCAGTATAGTGCTCTGGAAGTATGACGTCGTCGTGTTTTGTGTTTTGTGTTGTGGATATGGATAATTTCTTCTAGTGATTCCTTGTAGGCATATATGCTCTTGGAGGTTTATGATTATTTCTTGGTTGGCCTCTAAGTTAACCCTTAATGATTGAGCAATTACTCCTACATATTTGGAATGAAGCACTTGTGCTGTTCTCATGGGTTGTTACTTTGCAATCATTGTCCCATGGCAATCTCAAAGTGTACTGCATTTATTCATATTAAATTTGCAAATCTTTTTTTTGTGCATTTTTCTATTGTGTTTTTGACCTTTTCTCTGTTACACATGAGAAGCATGAAATTGTCCACAAATGCATTTCATGTTGAAACTGGTGGTCTTTTTTTTTTCTTTAATGGACATTTGGAATCCTTTAGATTCTTTTCTCCCTGTCGTCATAATTTCTTTAACAATGATGTTAGTGTTTTGGTGAAGGCAATCCACCTTTGATCTCAAATGGCTCCCAAATTTGCCTTTAGAGGTTGTGTTAGATAGTGTATCCCAAATTACTGCTCTTGGATTTTTTGCCAATTCTTAATTTTCTTTTATGATGTCTAACATGTGTTTGATTATGGGTTCGTAAGCCTTCTTGAAGTCCACAAAAGTGATCACTCTATTTCTGGAGTTTCTGATTTGAAGAATAGTCCTAAGATTCCAGATCTGTTCTATACAGGAGCACCCCTACTGAAAACCTGCTTGGCATTCTTCTATCTGTGAGTCGGCTTTTCTTTTTTTTGAGTCTGTTTATGTGTGTAGAAGTCTGTACTTATCAGCACAATTTATTTGACTTACTAGACTGATGCAGTAGAAACAAACTGCAGAGACAAAAAGGAACAAGTTTGATGTCACACAAACTGAAGATAACCGGCCAATACTCAAGTTCATACATAGTCCAAGATCACAGCTAAAGTCATCAGCAGATAGCAGTCAATACAAAAAACATTCCATTGAGCTAGAACAAAAGCGAATGAGTGCTTGGCATGTCAGGCACAAAGTTATCACCGACCAGAGGTCATGGGGTCCTGCTGAGTGACATGACATGAGCTCTGTACACTGTGGCACCATTGGCAGTGGGGGCTGGAGGTAGAGATCGATCTCGGACAGTTATGACAGCTCCATGTCATTGTTGGAGTCTGTTACTACATTTTACAAGGGATTTCAAGAGAATTTTGTAGATGACCAGCAAGAGAGAAATTCCTCTGTTATTGTTAGGGTATGTTGTGTCCCTCTTCTTGTGAAGTGGATGAACAAGCTCAAATCTTCATTCAGAGGGTATTCATTGGTTCTTCCAGATTTCTGCAATGATCATGTGGATTCCTTGTATTTTTGTCATTTAGTTTTCAGTTTTGCAGTATCTCCATATACTCCCGAGACTCTGTTGTTGTTCGGTGATTTAATAACATACCATATATGATGTTTCCTAGATGGTTGGTGGTTCTGAGCTGGGACAGGCGTTCGCTTTGAAAATGCATTTCCTCCATGAGAGATTTGAAGTTGAGAAGTTTGTTGAAATAGTATGAAAGAATTCTGCAGTTATTTTTTGTGTTGGTTTTTAGTGAGTCATCTTGTCTTTTGAAGCACAGACTGGATACCTGATAATCTGTGAGATTTTCTTTAAGCATCGTGTATAACTTCCTAGTATTATTTTTGGTGAAGTCCTGTTGCATTTTATTTAATCAGTTTGTATTACAAGCACATTTTTTTTTCCTTTGAATCAGCTTTACTGATTGTTTTTATAACTCAAGAAATGATTTTCACCTCTCTTACATTCTGCTAGTGCTAAAATTTTTCCAGAATTTTATCCTTTCCCCTACTGCCTTGTCACATGTGGTCCACCACCAGTGTTTTCTCCTTCCTGGACAATAATAACCCAATTTCATAGTGGATTTGAGGGTGTTTACAAGTTCTGTCTAATTTTAAGTTGTTGGTTGGTTTCCTGCATGACTATTTCCTTACTGAGTTGCAGATATTTGGGGGATAACCTAAAGATTTTGTTTCATTGCAGCTTTTTCGTGTTGCGCTATAGATTGATCTGTAGGAGACAGTAATGCAATTCGAAAAAGTCTTTCCTTACTTTTAGAACCAGAATTTCTGCCATGTTTCTGTTAGAATGGCCATATGATCAATCTGGTGTGTTTTGAGGCTGCAGCTGTCAAACAAATTTACCAGTCGTTCACTGTTCACCTTCATTCTCTTGTGGTTTTTATGTATTGCTCTGGTTTTTCCCTTAGCTCAGTTAGCGAATAAGATTTTCACAAGATGTTGGGGTTTATGTTTGTGGTCTTTCTTATAGTTGCTCCATTTTTCTGAGTATTTTTCTTCTAGCAGTCATTTGCAATTGCATATGCATTAATCAGGGTAAAAGCCTTGTAGCTCAGTTTAAACAAGAGTGTCGAAAAACAAGCTGTGGTAGGGTTAACGTCAGTTACTAACAGTCTGACAGGTTTAGAGATTGAAATCAAACAAAAAAAAAAGCAGGACGGAATAACAGCAGTATTATAAAAATGATAGAATGTTACCATATTGAAGAGATGTTGAGCTGCAGTCAGGCACAACAAAAAGACTGCTATACATCTGAGCATTCGGCCAAAAGGCCTTCTTCTGAAGAAGAATCACCACACACACACACACACACACACACACACACACACACACAACCACTGTCTCCAGCCACACTAGCTGGAGACTGCAAAGCCTGTGTCACACTGTGTCCTTTCTTGTTGATTTCACTGCAAGTTTTCCATCATAGATTCTGTCGTTTTCTGAGTTAAAATGGTTTCCTTTTACAAATTGTGTCTCTTGGGTAGCAATAATCTTTACTATTATTATTATTATTTTTTTTATTATTATTATTATTCTTTCCTTTCTCAGACGTTATGTCTGGTTAAAAATGGAAAGCGACACGGACCTTGATCAAGCGTGACTTCCTTTTAACTGTACGGTATATGTTACATTGCATTTAGGATCTTTCGGGTAATTGAACATGTATCAATAATTACAGATTTCTGTAGTTGTATATATAAGTTTGGATGTAGCTGTATTGCGTTGATGTACTGGTGGATATTGTGTGGTATGACTCCTGTAGTTGATAGTATAATTGGTATAATGTCAACTTTATCCTGATGCCACATGTCCTTGACTTCCTCAGCCAGTTGGATGTATTTTTCAATTTTTTCTCCTGTTTTCTTCTGTATATTTGTTGTATTGGGTATGGATATTTCGATTAGTTGTGTTAATTTCTTCTTTTTATTGGTGAGTATGATGTCAGGTTTGTTATGAGGTGTTGTTTTATCTGTTATAATGGTTCCGTTCCAGTATAATTTGTATTCATCATTCTCCAGTACATTTTGTGGTGCATATTTGAATGTGGGAATGTGTTGTTTTATTAGTTTATGTTGTATGGCAAGTTTTTGATGTATTATTTTTGCTACATTGTCATGTCTTCTGGGGTATTCTGTATTTGCTAGTATTGTACATCCGCTTGTGATGTGATCTACTGTTTCTATTTGTTGTTCGCAAAGTCTGCATTTATCTGTTGTGGTATTGGGATCTTTAATAATATGCTTGCTGTAATATCTGGTGTTTATTGTTTGATCCTGTATTGCAATCATGAATCCTTCTGTCTCACTGTATATATTGCCTTTTCTTAGCCATGTGTTGGATGCATCTTGATCGATGTGTGGCTGTGTTAGATGATGCGGGTGCTTGCCATGTAGTGTTTTCCTTTTCCAATTTACTTTCTTCGTATCTGTTGATGTTATGTGATCTAAATGGTTGTAGAAGTGGTTATGAAATTGCAATGGTGTAGCCGATGTATTTATATGAGTGATTGCTTTGTGTATTTTGCTAGTTTCTGCTCGTTCTAGAAAGAATTTTCTTAAATTGTCTACCTGCTCATAATGTAGGTTTTTTATGTCGATAAATCCTCTTCCTTCTTCCTTTCTGCTTAATGTGAATCTTTCTGTTGCTGAATGTATGTGATGTATTCTATATTTGTGGCACTGTGATCGTGTAAGTGTATTTAGTGCTTCTAGGTCTGTGTTACTCCATTTCACTACTCCAAATGAGTAGGTCAATATTGGTATAGCATAGGTATTTATAGCTTTTGTCTTGTTTCTTGCTGTCAATTCTGTTTTCAGTATTTTTGTTAGTCTTTGTCTGTATTTTTCTTTTAGTTCTTCTTTAATATTTGTATTATCTATTCCTATTTTCTGTCTGTATCCTAGATATTTATAGGCATCTGTTTTTTCCATTGCTTCTATGCAGTCGCTGTGGTTATCCAATATGTAATCTTCTTGTTTAGTGTGTTTTCCCTTGACTATGCTATTTTTCTTACATTTGTCTGTTCCAAAAGCCATATTTATATCATTGCTGAATACCTCTGTTATCTTTAGTAATTGGTTGAGTTGTTGATTTGTTGCCGCCAGTAGTTTTAGGTCATCCATGTATAGCAAATGTGTGATTTTGTGTTGGTATGTTCCAGTAATATTGTATCCATAATTTGTATTATTTAGGATGTTGGATAGTGGGTTCAGAGCAAGGCAGAACCAGAAAGGACTTAATGAGTCTCCTTGGTATATTCCACGCTTAATCTGTATTGGCTGTGATGTGATATTATTTGAATTTGTTTGGATATTAAGTGTGGTTTTCCAATTTTTCATTACTATGTTTAGGAACTGTATCAATTTAGGATCTACTTTGTATATTTCCAATATTTGTAGTAACCAGGAGTGGGGTACACTATCAAAAGCCTTTCGGTAATCAATGTATGCGTAGTGTAGCGACCTTTGTTTAGTTTTAGATTGATATGTCACTTCTGCATCTATTATCAGTTGTTCTTTACACCCTCATGCTCCTTTGCAACAGCCTTTTTGTACTTCATTTATAATTTTGTTCTGTGTTGTATGTGTCATTAATTTCTGTGTAATTACTGAAGTTAATATTTTGTATATTGTTGGTAGGCATGTTATGGGGCAATACTTAGCTGGGTTTGCTGTGTCTGCATGATCTTTAGGTTTCAAATAAGTTATTCCATGTGTAAGTGTATCAGGATATGTGTATGGGTCTGCAATGTAACTGTTAAATAATTTTGTTAGATGTGAATGTGTTGAGGTGAACTTCTTTAGCCAGAAATTTGCTATTTTATCTTTTCCAGGGGCTTTCCAATTTTGCGTGGAATTAATTGCTCGGGTGACTTCATGTTGCAATATTATCACCTCAGGCATTTGTGGTATCATCTTGTATGTGTCTGTTCCTGCTTGTATCGACCGTGCATGCCTGTTATGTTGTACCGGGTTTGACCATATGTTGCTCCAGAAGTGTTCCATGTATGTTATGTTTGGTTGATTGTCTATTTTAATGTGTGTGTTATCTATTGTCTGGTAAAATTTCTTTTGGTTTGTGTTGAATGTTTGGTTTTGTTTCTTTCTATTTTCACTTTTTTTGTATCTTCTTAGTCGTTTGGCCAATGCCTGTAATTTCTGCTTCTTTTCATCTGATTGCTCTATCGCTTCTTGTTGTGCGATTTTAGCTAACCTTTTTCGTTTTTTGTCTGATATTTGATTTCTTATAAATTGTGTTAGCTGTCCGATGTCTTTTCTCAGTTTTTCTATTCTGATCTGTAGCCTGTGTTGCCATGCTGGTTTTGTGGGTTTCTTCTGTGTGTTGGTTGGTTCTGATCTCTGCCTAGTGTGTATATTTAGTGTAGTGAGTGCTCCTATATAAACCAGTAGTTGTAACTCTTCCATAGTTGTGTTTTCATTTATTTCGTTGTGTATGATTGTGTTGATAGTTGTTATTGTTGTTTCGACTTGTGTGTTATTTGGCGGTCTATGCAAGAATGGTCTAATGTCTGTATTTGTGTCTTTGTATTCTATATATGTTAGCTGAAATTTTTCTTCTATATCTAACGTGTGTCACTTCATGTTCTATTTGTGCTTGTTCTAGTGGCTGTCTTAAGATTTTGTTTTCCTCTGATTGTTTAATTGATGCATGTTGTTCTTTGTTTGTTTGCTCTGGGATGTTTGAGTCCATTACTGTATTTTCTTCTTCTTCTTCTTCTTCTTCTTCTTCTTCTTCTTCTTCTTCTGATTGCACATTATTTTGTTCCAGTATTTGTTGTACTTGTTGTTTGATGTGTTCTAATTCTGACTGGTGTATCCTGTTATTTTTGATTATTCAATTCAATTCAATTCAATTCAATTTTTATTATCACATAACATGCCTTATACAATCAAAGATTGTGACATAGGTGACTTGTCAGTTTTTACACTATATATAACAATACTAAAAATAGACAATAAACTAATAATATACATGGTGTAACATCTTCAAAGAGGTATTTTAATTACAATTATAATGCATTGTTACCATTCATGAAATCTTCTACACTATAGTAACATTTATCTTTCAGATATTTTTCCAGGTCTCTTTTGGTGCCTTTTATATTTGGGTCATCCATATCTTTCCATATTTTATTTACAAATTTCATGCCCATATAGTATGGGGTTTTTTCATATGATTTTAAACGGTGGGTAGGTAACATGTAGCTCGTTCTATGTCTTGTATCATATTGATGCAAGAAGAAGTTGCCCTCAAAAAGTTGTGGGTTTCTTTTCGTGAAAGTGAGAGTTTCATAGATGTATATGCTTGGAATGCTCATTAGATCCAGTTTTACAAATAAAGGTTTGCAGTGTTGCTTTGGTTTTGCTCCCACCATTGCTCGGATGATTCTTTTTTGTAGTCTAAAAGCTCTAAGTAAATTTGTTTTTTCAGACCCCCAGAAAATTATACTATACCTAATGACTGAAACAAAATATGCATTATATACAGTTTTTCTTACAGCTAAATCAGTAATACTATAAAAGATATTCATAATATATACAAGGCTATTTAGTCGACCCAGTATGTTGTCCACATGGCAACTCCATAACAGGTTTTTATTGACTAACACGCCAAGGAATTTGACACAGTCTGCAGTCTCTAATTTTTTGTCCATATACCTTATTTCACTTATAGACTGTGCAGATTGTTTTGTGGTAAAATGAACAATTTCTGTTTTTGTAATATTTAATGTCAAGTTATTGTTTTTGACCCATGCCTCCACTTCTCCAAGTGTTTGTTCAATATGACGAATTAGGTCTACCTCATTTTTACAACAGACTACAGCTGTTGAGTCATCTGCATAGAGGATAGTATCAGACTGGACATGACATGGCATATCATTAATATAATATAGAAAAAGCAGTGGCCCTAATATTGAGCCTTGTGGAACACCTAATTGAGTGTTTTTCCAGCCAGAGAGAAATTTCTTGCCGTTGATGTTAATAAGTACTCTTTGTTTTCTGTTTGCCAAGTATGATGACATCCAGCTAAGAGATTTGCCTTGAAAACCATAGCGTGCCAATTTTTGGAGAAGCAGGTCATGATTTACTGTGTCGAAGGCTTTGGACAGGTCACAAAAGATGCCTGACACACACATTCTATCATCAAGACATCTGCTGACTTTTGTGACTAATTCATTTATTGCATGGATTGTGCTGCAGCCTTTTCTGAAACCATATTGATTGCCTAAGATAATGCTGTTAGATGAATTGTGATTTTCAATCCGATCACATGCAGCTCTTTCAAATATTTTTGAGAAAATTGGTAACAGTGAGATTGGCCTATAGTTGCCCAATTCATCTTGTTTGCCTTTTTTGTGTATGGGCCGAACTTCTGCATATTTTAATCGATCTGGAAAACATCCCTCATCAAATGATTGGTTGATTATGAAAGAGAGTGGATATGCAATACTGTGACGGACTACTTTATTATTTCAGTGGGGACCTCATCCCACCCCGCAGATTTTGAATTCTTTAGGGACATTATGATTTTGATGACATCTGAGATGAAAACATGAGAAAACTTAAAACATGTGCAATTGCTATCTGTCATATTGGGCTTTGTATTTGGTGGTGAACAGTCACCAAATTTGTTACAGTTTATGAAAAAGTCATTGAATGATTCACAAATGGCACTGGGTTCTGTAACAGCTCTACCATTTATAACTATTTTAGAAGGGCATTTTCTCTCTGCCTCACTGCCAACTTCACTTCTTATAACAGACCAAACAGCTTTTGATTTGTTTTTTGCATTTGAAATGAAGTCGTTATTTGCAGTATGTTTTGCTAGTTTAACTATTTTGTCAAATGTTTTTTTGTATGTGCTTACATACTTAAGAAATTGAGGGCTTCGATTTACTTTTGCCTCCATATGCAGTTTCCTCTTAGTAGCACTAGACACTCTAATTCCTTTTGTTACACAGGATCTACTTTTTTGGGACCTGGTCCTCACTGTTACAAAAGGGAAGCATTCATTGAATATACCCAAGAATTCAGTTAAAAAGTTATTGTAATTGTCACTTGTGGAAGTGTGTTTGCTGACTGTCCACTTGGTTTGGCTTAGTTTTTTGCAAAATACACGGATCTGATCAGCTAGTCATTGTTCTGTTAAAAATTTTAATTCTGGGTATCTGGTAATAAATGCTGTGTATACTTGTGATCTGTATCCAGTTGAGTTGGTTCCTAGGTTTGTTGCTTGGTAATAACAGAAGATGAGGTGTCGGTTAACTTCATCTGACCATCTCATCCTCTGTCTTTGTTTTCCTTCTAGGGTGGTTGCAGGAAGCATATCCCGCAAAACACCTCTATTTGGATTTAAATCATTTTCCAGTTGGCTAGCAGTGTCGTTACCATTGTGGGCAGGCATAGGGTTCAAGCGTCGTCCCCGACCATGACGGCGCTTGTCCGAGGCTTCTTTAGTTCTGTCCTGAACCAACTAATCACACTAAAAGGGGGGTTAGCCCTATAGTGGTTTGTTCTTTTGTCACCTTTTACGACTGGCAGAACATACCGGAGACCTATTCTTTTCCCGGGCCTCCACGGGAATTATTATTATTATTTCCTTCACTTTCTCAGACGTTAAGTCTGGTTAAAAATGGAGTGACGCGGACCTTGATCAAGCGTCACTTCCTTTTAACTGTACGGTATGTGTTATATTGCATTTAGGAACTTTCGGGTAATTGAACATGTATCAATAATTACGGATTTCTGTAGTTGTATATATATGTTTGGATGTAGCTGTATTGCATTGATGTACTGGTGGATATTGTGTGGTATGACTCCTGTAGTTGATAGTATAATTGGTATGATGTCAACTTTATCCTGATGCCACATGTCTTTGACTTCCTCAGCCAGTTGGATGTATTTTTCAATTTTTTCTCCTGTTTTCTTTTGTATATTTGTTGTATTGGGTATGGATATTTCGATTAGTTGTGTTAATTTCTTCTTTTTATTGGTGAGTATGATGTCAGGTTTGTTATGAGGTGTTGTTTTATCTGTTATAATGGTTCCGTTCCAGTATAATTTGTATTCATCATTCTCCAGTACATTTTGTGGTGTATACTTGTATGTAGGAACGTGTTGTTTTAAAAGTTTATGTTGTAAGGCAAGCTGTTGATGTATTATTTTTGCGACATTGTCATGTCTTCTGGGGTATTCTGTATTTGCTAGTATTGTACATCCACTTGTGATGTGATCTACTGTTTCTATTTGTTGTTTACAAAGTCTGCATTTATCCGTTGTGGTATTGGGATCTTTAATAATATGCTTGCTGTAATACCTGGTTTTTATTGTTTGATCCTGTATTGCAATCATGAATCCTTCTGTCTCACTGTATATATTGCCTTTTCTTAGCCATGTGTTGGATGCGTCTTGATCGATGTGTGGCTGTGTTAGATGATACGGATGCTTGCCATGAAGTGTTTTCTTTTTCCAATTTACTTTCTTCGTATCTGTTGATGTTATGTGATCTAAAGGGTTGTAGAAGTGGTTATGAAATTGCAATGGTGTAGCCGATGTATTTATACGAGTGATTGCCTTGTGTATTTTGCTAGTTTCTGCTCGTTCTAGAAAGAATTTTCTTAAATTGTCTACCTGTCCATAATGTAGGTTTTTTATGTCGATAAATCTCCTTCCTCCTTCCTTTCTGCTTAATGTGAATCTTTCTGTTGCTGAATATATGTGATGTATTCTATATTTGTGGCACTGTGATCATGTAAGTGTATTTAGTGCTTCTAGGTCTGTGTTACTCCATTTCACTACTCCAAATGAGTAGGTCAATATTGGTATGGCATAAGTATTTATAGCTTTTGTCTTGTTTCTTGCTGTCAATTCTGTTTTCAGTATTTTTGTTAGTCTTTGTCTATATTTTTCTTTTAGTTCTTCTTTAATATTTGTATTATCTATTCCTATTTTTTGTCTGTATCCTAGATATTTATAGGCATCCGTTTTTTCCATTGCTTCTATGCAGTCGCTGTGGTTATCCAATATGTAATCTTCTTGTTTAGTGTGTTTTCCCTTGACTATGCTATTTTTCTTACATTTGTCTGTTCCAAAAGCCATATTTATATCATTGCTGAATACCTCTGTTATCTTTAGTAATTGGTTGAGTTGTTGATTTGTTGCCGCCAGTAGTTTTAGGTCATCCATGTATAGCAAATGTGTGATTTTGTGTGGGTATGTTCCAGCAATATTGTATCCATAATTTGTATTATTTAGCATGTTGGATAGTGGGTTCAGAGCAAGGCAGAACCAGATAGGACTTAATGAGTCTCCTTGGTATATTCCACGCTTAATCTGTATTGGCTGTGATGTGATATTATTTGAATTTGTTTGGATATTAAGTGTGGTTTTCCAATTTTTCATTACTATGTTTAGGAACTGTATCAATTTAGGATCTACTTTGTATATTTCCAATATTTGTAGTAACCAGGAGTGGGGTACACTATCAAAAGCTTTTTGGTAATCAATGTATGCGTAGTGTAGCGACCTTTGTTTAGTTTTAGCTTGATATGTCACCTCTGCATCTATTATCAGTTGCTCTTTACATCCTCGTGCTCCTTTGCAACAGCCTTTTTGTTCTTCATTTATAATTTTGTTCTGTGTTGTATGTGTCATTAATATCTGTTAAATGACTGAAGTTAATATTTTGTATATTGTTGGTAGGCATGTTATGGGGCGATATTTAGCTGGGTTCGCTGTGTCTGCTTGATCTTTTGGTTTCAGATATGTTATTCCATGTGTAAGTGTATGAGGGAATGTGTATGGGTCTGCAATGTAACTGTTAAATAATTTTGTTAGATGTGAATGTGTTGAGGTGAACTTCTTTAGCCAGAAATTTGCTATTTTATCTTTTCCAGTGGCTTTCCAATTTTGCGTGGAATTAATTGCTCGGGTGACTTCATGTTGCAAAATTATCACTTCAGACATTTGTGGTATCATCTTGTATGTGTCTGTTCCTGCTTGTATCGACCGTGCATGCCTGTTATGTTGTACCGGGTTTGACCATATGTTGCTCCAGAAGTGTTCCATGTCTGTTATGTTTGGTTGATTGTCTATTTTAATGTGTGTGTTATCTATTGTCTGGTAAAATTTCTTTTGGTTTGTGTTGAATGTTTGGTTTTGTTTCTTTCTATTTTCACTTTTTTTGTATCTTCTTAGTCGTTTGGTCAATGCCTGTAATTTCTGCTTCTTTTAATCTAATTGCTCTATCGCTTCTTGTTGTGAGATTTTACCTAACCTTTTTCGTTTTTTTTCCGAGATTTCATTTCTTATAAATTGTGTTAGCTGTCCGATGTCTTTTCTCAGTTTTTCTATTTTGATCTGTAGCCTGTGTTGCCATGCTGGTTTTGTGGGTTTCTTCTGTGTGTTGGTTGGTTCTGATCTCTGCCTAGTGTGTATATTTAGTGTAGTGAGTGCTCCTATATAAACCAGTAGTTGTAACTCTTCCATAGTTGTGTTTTCATTTATTTTGTTGTGTATGATTGTGTTGATAGTTTTTATTGTTGTTTCGACTTGTGGGTTATTTGGTGGTCTATGCAAGAATGGTCTAATGTCTGTATTTGTGTCTTTGTATTTTATAAATGTTAGCTGAAATTTTTCTTCTATATCTAACATCTGTGTCACTTCGTGTTCTATTTGTGCTTGTTCTGGTGGCTGTCTTAAGATTTCGTTTTCCTCTGATTGTTTAATTGGTGCGTATTGTTCTTTGTTTGTTTGCTCTGGGATGTTTGAGTCCATTACTGTATTTTCTTCTTCTTCTTCTTCTTCTTCTTCTTCTGATTGCACATTATTTTGTTCCAGTATTTGTTGTACTTGTTGTTTGATGTTTTCTAATTCTGACTGGGGTATCCTGTTATTTTTTATTATTACACGGATCTGATCAGCTAGTCGTTGTTCTGTTAAAAATTTTAATTCTGGGTATCTGGTAATAAATGTTGTGTATACTTGTGATCTGCATCCAGTTGTGTTGGTTCCTAGGTTTGTTGCTTGGTAATAACAGAACATGAGGTGTCGATTAACTTCATCTGACCATCTCATCCTCTGTCTTTGTTTTCCTTCTAGGGTGATTGCAGGAAGCATATCCTGCAAAACACTTCTATTTGGATTTAAATCATTTTCCAGTTGGCTAGCAGTGTCGTTACCATTGTGGGCGGGCATAGGGTTCAAGCGTTGTCCCCGACCATGACGGCGCTTGTCCGAGGCTTCTTTAGTTCTGTCCTGAACCAACTAATCACACTAAAAGGGGGGTTAGCCCTATTAGTGGTTTGTTCTTTTCGTCGCCTTTTACGACTGGCAGAACATACCGGAGGCCTATTCTTTTCCCGGGCCTCCACGGGGATTATTATTATTATTATTATTATTATTATTTACTTTCTCAGACGTTAAGTCTGGTTAAAAATGGAAAGTGAGGCGGACCTTGATCAAGCGTCACTTCCTTTTAACTGTATGGTATGTGTTATATTGTATTTAGGAACTTTCGGGTAATTGAACATGTATCAATAATTACTGATTTCTTTATATATAAAAACAAAGATGAGGTGACTTACCGAACGAAAGCGCTGGCAGGTCGATAGACACACAAACAAACACAAACATACACACAAAATTCAAGCTTTCACAACAAACTGTTGCCTCATCAGGAAAGAGGGAAGGAGAGGGAAAGATGAAAGGATGTGGGTTTTAAGGTCTGCAATGTACTTTACTGATTTCTGTAGTTGTATATATAAGTTTGGATGTAGCTGTATTGCATTGATGTACTGGTGGATATTGTGTGGTATGACTCCTGTAGTTGATAGTATAATTGGTATAATGTCAACTTTATCCTGATGCCACATATCCTTGACTTCCTCAGCCAGTTGGATGTATTTTTCAATTTTTTCTCCTGTTTTCTTCTGTATATTTGTTGTATTGGGTATGGATATTTCGATTAGTTGTGTTAATTTCTTCTTTTTATTGGTGAGTATGATGTCAGGTTTGTTATGTGGTGTTGTTTTATCTGTTATAATGGTTATAATTATTATTATTATTACTATTATTACTATTATTATTATTATTATTATTATTATTATTATGTTCTGTACCAATGGGTGCTGAAATCTATCATTACCTTCTGTAGTCCACTCAGAGTCAGATTATGCAGACAGAAACTCCAGCAAACTTCAATATTCTGCCATGGACTGCCAAAAGATCTCAAGACTATTGTTTATAATATCTCTCATTCCCATCAGACTGCGGCAGTTCATCAGCTATTGACGACCTGACACATTTGCCAAAGCCCTCCAGACCTAACAGGTAATGAAGCCAATGACTATATTGCTTTGGCCTTTTAATTAAAATTCATACATGACAACGAACATTTTTTTTTTATTTTTAACTGAAATACATCCATAAATTAAAAACTATGTGATGAAAACTAAACGTTTAATAACGGCCCCCATATACCTTTGATGCCTTTGTCCTTGCATGCAAAAAGGATTGTGAGGATGTCTGCAGTGGCTGCTTCTGTTAAACAGCTTTAGAGAATAAGAATTATATAAAGTCCACTTAATGTGTGTGATCTAAGTAGAGCTTTTGACTGCATTTGACTAGCAAAGCTCTAATTCTATGGTGTATGGAATCCTGCACTGCCATTCACTGTTTCCTATTTGGGTAATGTAAGGCAGTTTGTCTCAATCAGAAATATATATCAATTATCTGTTGAAATTAGCACTGCAGTTCTAAATCTACAGGGTTCTATCCTCTGACGTTTTGGGGATACTTTGTCATAGGATATCTCCCTGCTTCTCTGACCCATGACATAGTTCCACTGTACCGCAAGGTGTTGTGTAATATCATCGAGCAGCGGCATGTTTGTTTTAGAAAGGAAGAGGAGTAAAATGTAGAGGCATGGTGTATGAAGAGGTGGTGTGCACTATTGATTTAATTATGCGGTGGCGATGTGTTTGTGAGGTACATTATTGCGTCATCTGGTGTGCTACAGTTATTACGTGGAGTGTACGAAATTACATGATGGCACAGTGGAATGTAGAACGTTCTCAAATGAAACAGAATATTTTGTAAAATTTAAACTGTACTCTTAGGTGCCTGTATAACCACTGAGTAAGTGGATCAATTTTTATCAGTAAATCACGAGAGAAGGTAGGTTGCTCAACATTTATTAATATATCGAACATGCAACTCTAGTATTAATGAACATAGATCCATCTACCTCCTTCCTTGATTTAATTAAAAACTTGATCCACCTACCTTCTCCCATGATTTCATTAAAAAGCATTGATTCACCTACCTTCCCTTCATGACTCAATAAAAAAACAATTATCCATTCATGAAGTTTATAGAAAACTATTTTCTCATGAGTTCTGCTGTCTTGTCCTATCCGACTCATCATTCGGCATGTTCATTTCCTATTATTTACCATGCATGCAGTTACCAACCACAACCCGCAACAGAAAATCTGAGGACACTGTAAGTGCACTTTTCCTCTGGTGTTGAGCTATATATATGTGAACTGGAGGCTGGGATACCGGCTAGTGTACTTGTGGTGGGAGGGGGGTTATTGGTGTCCTCTTCTACAGTTGAGCCATATAAGTGAACTGGAGAATGGGGTACTAGCTTTTGTAGTTATGGTTTGTAGTTATGGGGAGGGTTTATTGGTATCCCGGTCTTGGGCTGAGCTATGTAAGTCAACTGGAGATTGGTATATTGGCTTTTGTAGTGGGGGAGGAAGGGGGGGGGGGGGGTATTGGTATCCTGATCTATTGTCGAGCAATATACACTCCTGGAAATTGAAATATTCCTGGGGTCAGATACATCACATTATCACACTGACAGAACCACAGGCACATAGACACATGCAACAGAGCATGCACAATGTCGGCACTAGTACAGTGTATATCCATCTTTCGCAGCAATGCAGGCTGCTATTCTCCCATGGAGACGATCGTAGAGATGCTGGATGTAGTCCTGTGGAACGGCTTGCCATGCCATTTCCACCTGGCGCCTCAGTTGGACCAGCGTTCGTGCTGGACGTGCAGACCGCGTGAGACGACGCTTCATCCAGTCCCAAACATGCTCAATGGGGGACAGATCCGGAGATCTTGCTGGCCAGGGTAGTTGACTTACACCTTCTAGAGCACGTTGGGTGGCACGGGATACATGCGAACGTGCATTGTCCTGTTGGAACAGCAAGTTCCCTTGCCGGTCTAGGAATGGTAGAACGATAGGTTCGATGACGGTTTGGATGTACCGTGCACTATTCAGTGCCCCTCGACGATCACCAGTGGTGTACGGCCAGTGTAGGAGATCGCTCCCCACACCATGATGCCGGGTGTTGGCCCTGTGTGCCTCGGTCGTATGCAGTCCTGATTGTGGCGCTCACCTGCACGGCGCCAAACACGCATACGACCATCATTGGCACCAAGGCAGAAGCGACTCTCATCGCTGAAGACGACACGTCTCCATTCGTCCCTCCATTCATGCCTGTCGCGACACCACTGGAGGCGGGCTGCACGATGTTGGGGCGTGAGCGGAAGACGGCCTAACGGTGTGCGGGACCGTAGCCCAGCTTCATGGAGACGGTTGTGAATGGTCCTCGCCGATACCCCAGGAGCAACAGTGTCCCTAATTTGCTGGGAAGTGGCGGTGCGGTCCCCTACGGCACTGCGTAGGATCCTACGGTCTTGGCGTGCATCCGTGCGTCGCTGCGGTCCGGTCCCAGGTCGACGGGCACGTGCACCTTCCGCCGACCACTGGCGACAACATCGATGTACTGTGGAGACCTCACGCCCCACGTGTTGAGCAATTCGGCGGTACGTCCACCCGGCCTCCCGCATGCCCACTATACGCCCTCGCTCAAAGTCCGTCAACTGCACATACGGTTCACGTCCACGCTGTCGCGGCATGCTACCAGTGTTAAAGACTGCGATGGAGCTCCGTATGCCACAGCAAACTGGCTGACACTGACGGCGGCGGTGCACAAATGCTGCGCAGCTAGCGCCATTCGACGGCCAACACCGCGGTTCCTGGTGTGTCCGCTGTGCCGTGCGTGTGATCATTGCTTGTACAGCCCTCTCGCAGTGTCCGGAGCAAGTATGGTGGGTCTGACACACCGGTGTCAATGTGTTCTTTTTTCCATTTCCAGGAGTGTAGATTAACTGGAGACTGGGATACCATGATCCTACAGTGTGTTTTACATGGTTTTTTTATTTTACTTTTTAGCAGTTTTGAGCGATCTCCCCCCTCCCTCCCCCAAATGATGCATCTTGAACAGTGTTTTTTTTTTGTTGAATTTTTAGTTTGTTCCCATCCAAAACCCCACTTTTGCCACAGCTGTCCCACTAATTTTATTGAGTGCATCACTTCATGTAATATTTTTGCATTTGCCATGATTGATGTTTTGGATGCCATGTTGGATATACTCGAAATAGGGTTCTTCACCATGGTGATGTCATTGGCCAAAGCAGACAGGTGGTACCCCAGTCTCCAGTAAACCTGACTTTTCTTTCTCATTGTTACAATTAGCTGACTGCCTCATTGTTTAGCTTAGTCTGTTCTATGCTATGCTACTGACTGAACATTGCTTCCCACACATCACAGCATTACTACTCTGGATCACTTTATTCTGCACTGAAATGGCTTAATGTCAATAAATTCCTCATACCCTAGGCATTAAAAAGTGTGAGATCCTCCACGTTTATGTAAAAAAATAAATAAATAAAACATTATTAATTTTTAGTTACATGTTAGACTACCCTAATTTTTAAGGTTGTCAATTAAACTAAGAACAACCATCATATAGCAAACATGGTTGGAAAGACAAACCAAAGACTGCGTTTTATTGGAAGAACACTTAGAAATTGCAACAAATCTACTAAAAAGACTGCCTACACTTCTGTAGTACTGCTGCATTATATAGGATCCTTACCAGATAGAATTGATGGAGGACATTCGAAAAAGTTTATATAGAAGGGCAGCTCATTTTGCATTATTGCAAAACATGGGATTGTGACACAGATATATTAAGCAAGTTAGGGTGGCAATCACTAAAACGAAGGTGTATCTCATTGTGGCAAGATCTTTTTGTGAAATTTCAGTCACCAACTTTCTCATTTGAATGCAAAAATATTTTGATGACATTCACCTAGATAGTGAGAAATAGCCATTGTAATAAAATAAGAGAAATCAGAGCTCACGTGGAAAGATTTAGATGTTCATTTTTCCAATGTGATATTTGAGAGAGAAATGGTCAAGAAATAATGTGAAAGTAGTGCTATGAACTGTCTACCAAACACTTAAGTGTGAATTGCAAAGTAATCATGTAGCTATAGTTGCCACCCAGACAAAACTCAACACTTGTCTTTGGGAGTGACAAAGGATTTAGAAACTAAATCCATGAAATTTTTAGGTGCCAATATCGATTCAAAGCTTCACTGGGAGGAACACATAACCACTTCTTGAAAAGACATCCTTAGTAATTTTTCTCATGCTGACTCTAAGAAATATGATTAACAGTCATGATCTTCAAGTGATTCACTTTGGACTCTTCTAGTCAAGTATATCTTATGACCTGATGGCATGGGGAAATTCCTTCTCACATCATTAACATTTTGAACCTACATAAACACATACTTTATAAATGACAGCAACATTTAAAAATTTTAAAATAGTTATGAACTTTCCTTTGCTTTAATTGAATACGTTAATACAAGACTTGTAAACAATATTATGAACAGTACCAGTCACTAGTTTCTTTCTCTGGAAAACGATAAATAGCAAATAAGGATTCAAGATTCTTATTTCACATCCCTGAAGTCTGTCCTCCATGATGTGATTTATAGAACAGTATACATGAATGAATGAATATCAAATCTGAACCATAGGTCACGCTGCATCTTAAGATGCTTGGATACTTTAAGATGATGTGCATCTGCATACACACTCTGCAAACCTCCGTGAAATACATGCCAGAGGGCCCTTAGTATTGTACCACATGATAGGCTCTCTTTCCATTCCCGTCACACGTTACTCATGTTGGCATATGTTCTCAATCTGAATTCAGTAATATTTAGTGTTTCTTCTTTGGTGAAGGAAATTCTGAAAATCATGTCTGGTAACTCTCTTTCAGTGGTGCTGTCATCAGTAACATTACCACTGTCATCACACACTGTTTATGAATTGCATTTCTTACTTATATTTTCCAATATGTAAGCATTTTTCATGTATATTAATAATGTCATGCAGTTGTTCATTGGAAATACTGATTTTTTTATCTGGCACACAGGTAAACAAAAGTACTAATTTCCATGTGACTAACGGAAATACAATTTATAATGCTGACAAGATAGTTTTTCTACCTCTACAATTTTGCCAATATTTATATTGCTTAGATATTTTTCTGCTGGGTGTTTTCCAACTGCCTTTCATCATGTTCTGCTTCAATCACATAGATTTTACTTCTTGACATTGCATTGTGCAAGATTCATTGTGGGAACTAGCTTTAAATTTTAACTAGATGTGTGTGTGTGTGTGTGTGTGTGTGTGTGTTTTTTTTTTTTTTTTTTTTTTTTTTTCCTTGTAGTTAAGAAGGATACATGAGTGGAATGAGTATATCATAACAAGTAGGTATTGAAGTTATATGTGGAATAGCTTTTCGATCGCATTCCGGTCTTGGCCTCTTTTAGCATCATATACAGACTGACTCTGTGTCTATTGGTTCCTTTCAAATAATGATAACTCTAATAATAAGTAGCATAGAAGGCTTGTAATACAGTGATCTGTGTTTTTGTATCTTGATGATCATCTGAAATTTTTGTGTGGTGGGGAGGTCTGGAACAGGCTCCTCTCTGCTTTGTGCGGCCAAAGTTGTTGCTTGAATAGATAAGTAATGAAACTGACATGTTTGCCACCAAAGCGGTGTCAAATCAAGGGGCAAGGAACCAACACTACAGAATGATTTACTCAAACTACAACAGTACGCTTCAGAACAGAGGCTGCCAATGGTTCAGCTTCCATTAGACTTCATAAGGACAGTGGGAAATACAGAATTAGAAGAACAGTCATACAAGGAGATCACGCAATATCGAAATTATTTTCGGCTAAGTAATGAAAAATATCAGTGAAAGGGGGAGTGGCTGTGTAATGTAGCTCTTGGCAAAGACAAAGTCACAGGTCTGCTGCAGTGGGATCTGTGAAGTTGATACAGATCTTCCATTTGTTAAACATTCTTAAAACAGAGTCCGAAATATGTTTCCAATGCCTCGGAAATTAAGTATCCGCTTAATACAAGACTGAGTGTGATAGGTTTATTCGATGTATTGTACCCCTTAACGCAAATTGAAAACATGATACTGTACTACTCAAAACAAAATACTTCCGAAAAAGTAACACGTTTTGTTTACTTACACTATACTCGAAATCTTCTCCCGGTATATCCACTGATAGCACGTTCGTTGCACTACACTGCTTACTGTTATTTTTTGGAGAATGTGACACAATCGGTTGTGACGTATTCACCGACATTTTTATAGGTACATCTCACCCCCTGAATAGAATAAAATAATTCAAGACTACAAGCATTTACTAACACCGGCAAAAACGAATATATTACTTCTGCTCCATTGTTTATGTACAACTACATCCGTCACTGTGCCCTGTCTTCATTTCATAGATGTTATTTTACAAAATCTAAAATATTATATCAATATTTCATTACAACACGACTAGCGCCTACGTACAAAACTGAATGATCACGTATATACACCAGAATAACATTTCTTCCAATTCTAAAAGGTAGAAACGAAAAATAAACAAGCTCAAAATGTAGTGAAGCGTCTGCCAAAGTAATTTGCAGAGGAACTTTGGCGAAATTGCTTAACATCGTTGGTTTGTTTTGATGGCAGTAAGGTGGGGGGATTGTGTAGGGTGTTTCAAACGAAGTCGTGTGAGGCATGTGAAGGCGTTACAACACTATAATGAAATATCTTCATGTTGTGAACACATCACTACGCTGATGCTACAACCTGACATCGTTATTTAAATCTTGCAATGGCAGAGGAGAACGTGGTAATACCTCCACAAGAAGTAGCTACTTCGACGTACACTTCGTTGTTGCAACAGACGTACGATGAGGTAAAATAAGATTTCTAAACTTTGCAGTTCTGCCCTTTGATGGGAGTGAATAACCAATATGATTACTGGTGTGTGTGTGTGTGTGTGTGTGTGTGTGTGTGTGTGTGTGTGTGAGATATTCAACAACACTAATAAAAGGCCCCAAGAAAATGTAAATGAATAGCTTTAGTAGTCCTCCACCAGAATCAGGCAATGATATGTGGATGTCATAGATGTATCATCCCCACTTGACCGCAACCTACTCGGTATTGTTTAGATCTGAATGATTGCAATAGGAGATGATTAATTTCCAGAAACATTCTGTGTGTCGACCAGTCCCTATGATTTCCTAGCTTTTCATTGGGCCTTCCTCAAGGGAAATTTTCCGAAAGGCAGAAGTGCCGAGTAACCATAGAACATTTGCGACAGTCATTGGAGGAAATAACAGCTTAGATGGTGCATAGGGTATCATGTATTTGTGTATATAATGAGTATGTCATGTTTTTTTTTTTTGGACAAGTATCTTAATAAGTAATAGTAATGAGCGATTAATATATATATCTTATCAGTTGCTATAACCTTTTCACAATGTGTTTGTGTATTTGTTCATGTATGTATGCCTATATTCAAAATGACCAGAGAGATTCCATGTAAATGTATAAAGACGAATAATTAATAAAATAAATCATGATACATTAGGACTGCTCCATCACAACACAAGAAGCCTAGGTAAAATAAGAAAGATGATCTCATATCACAGTCTGAAAGTGAAAGATTGAAACATATCTGCAAATATGCTGTGCGTCACAGAACATCAGGTAAAACTTAAAAAAAGGCCGATCATTTGAATGTAGGTAACATAAACTGAACAGGCATACCTAGATGGATACAGTTAATAGTATTCCATTGCTGGATACACAATATAAGGAAAGGGGCAGTGGCTGTAGACACAGAAAGTGGAATAGAGTTCCAGGCCATAGACCTAAATAAGTGTTGAATTGTTCTTTTGAGTGTGTTGGTTCAGTAATAGACTTGAAAACATACGAGGTAGTGGTTCTGACAGGTTCAACTGAATGTTGCGATTCCACCCATCTGCCCATGCCGTAACTGTGTTGTGTGATGTCATTGTGACGCAGTGTTTTAATATGGTGCGTTGTACTATTCGGTGCTGCAGGTCAACGGAAGCATCCGATTCCATCTGTCTGCTTTGATGCATGATGTAAGGGTGTTGTGGTGTGTGACGTCATTACGGTACGGAGTTTGAGTTGGGTGTATAGATGTCGCCTTGTTGTGTTTGATAGTGCCCGCTGTGTGTGTGTGTGTGTGTGTGTGTGTGTGTGTATTTATTGTGTATTGAATGTGTTTTAATTTATGTAGGGTTGTTTGACTTTTGAATTTCTGAGGTGTTGTGGTTTTGGTTTTGTTTTTCGTAGTTGTAGGTGCTGGTTTTTTTGTATCAGTAGCCGTGGTTGAGCTATATAGGTGAAGGGAAATGACCAGTTCCAATTTTCGTAGTTTTTGCTGTAGACGTTGGTCTTGGTATTGTTAGCTGTGATTGACCTATATAGGTCAAGGGAAGTGTCTGATTCCTGTAGATATGTAATTTTTTTTTTAAGTTGTGCTGTGGTTTTTTTCTGTTATGTTCTACTTTCTCCACACCTGAAAACCCCCAATTTTCTATCGTTGTCCCGTTAATTCGGTTGTATTTTTGGAGGAAGATGTTATCGTCTTATTTATATGTTGTTGTTGTTGTTGTTGTTGTTGTTGTTGTGGTCTTCAGTCCAGTGACTGGTTTGATGCAGCTCTCCATGCTACTCTATCCTGTGCAAGATTCTTCATCTCCCAGTACCTACCGCAACCTACATCCTTCTGAATCTGTTTAGTGTATTCAACTCTTTGTCTCCCTCTATGATTTTTACTTTCCATGCTGCCCTCCAATACTAAATTGGTGATCCCTTGATACCTCAGAATATGCCCTATCAACCGATCCCTTCTTCTAGTCAAGTTGTGCCACAAATTTCTCTCCTCTCCAGTTCAATTCAATACCTCCTCATTAGTTATGTGATCTACCGATCTAATCTTTAGCATTCTTATGTAGCACCACATTTCGAAAGCTTCTATTCTCTTCTTGTCTAAACTATTTATCATCCACGTTTCACTTCCATACATGGCTACACTCCATACAAATACTTTCAGAAACGACTTCCTGACACTTAAATCTATACTCGATGTTAACAAATTTCTCTTCTTCAGAAACGCTTTCCTTGCCATTGCCAGTCTACATTTTATATCTTCTCTACTCCGACCATCATCAGTTATTTTGCTCCCCAAGTAGCAAAACTCATTTACTACTTTAAGTGTCTCTTTTCCTAATCTAATTCCTGCAGCATCACCCGATTTAATTCGACTACATTCCATTATTCTCGTTTTGCTTTTGTTTATGTTCGTATTATATCACACTTTCAGTACCCTGCCCATTCTCTTCAACTTCTCTTTGCTGTCTCTGACAGAATTACAATGTCATTGGCGAACCTCAGAGTTTTTTTTCTTCTCCATGGATTTTAATTCCTACTCCAAATTTTTCTTTTGTTTCCTTTACTGCTTGCTCAATATACAGATTGAATAACATCCTGGAGAGGCTACAACCCTGTCTCACTCCCTTCCCAACCACTGCTTCCCTTTCATGCCCCTCGACTCTTATAATTGCCATCTGGTTTCTGTACAAATTGTAAATAGCGTTTCGCTCCCTGTCTTTTACCCCTGCCACCTTCAGGATTTGAAAGAGAGTATTCCAGTCAACAGTGTCAAAAGCCTTCTCTAAGTCTACAAATGCTAGAAACGTAGGTTTGCCTTTCCTTAATCTTTCTTCTAAGATAAGTCGTAGGGTCAGTATTGCCTCAAGTGTTCCAACATTTCTACGGAATCCAAACTGATCTTTAGATATATATATATCTAAAAACAAAGATGATGTGACTTACATTCCACGCGGGAAAAATATATTTAAAAACAAAGATGATGTGACTTACCATACGAAAGCGCTGGCAGGTCGATAGAAACACAAACAGACACATACATTCACACACACAAAAATCAAGCTTTCGCAACAAACTGTTGCCTCATCAGGAAAGAGGGAAGGAGAGGGAAAGACGAAAGGAAGTGGGTTTTAAGGGAGAGGGTAAGGAGTCATTCCAATCCCGGGAGCGGAAAGACTTACCTTAGGGGAAAAAAAGGACGGGTATGCACTCGCGCACACACACACATATCCATCCACACATATACAGACACAAGCAGACCTTTTTTTTTTGTGCACTGTTTTCATTTCTGAACATTTAAAGCAAGCTACCAATCTCTGCATCACTTTCGAAATCTTATCAAGATCTGACCAAATATTTGTGCAACTTCTCTCAGATAGTGCTTCATTATAGATAACTGCATCATCTGCAAAAACCTGATTTTACTGTTAATATTGTCTGCAAGGTCATTAATATGCAACGTGAACAGTAGGGGCACCAACACACTTCCCTGTAGCGCACCCAAAGTTACTTCTGCAGCTGACGATGACTCTTCATCCAAGTTAATATGCTGTGTGTTCCCAGCCAAAAAGTCCTCAATCCAGTCACAAATTGCCCCCTCCCCCCCCCCCCCACCCAAGGGGCTCATGGTCATTTCGTGAGTATGTGCATGGCTAGCATGTGGGCCCGAGTTATCACAGCCTTCCTTCTTTCCCGGAATGCATTTCCTTTACCTTCCCCTTCTCTCCTGTCCTTGCTCCTTCCCCTCTGCCCTCCCTCTCTTGGTGTCCTTGTTTGTGTTGGCCCCACTATCCTCCTCATTATGATGGCTTTGCGATTTGGTTTTGTTGAGTAATTACCTCATCCTTTTGGCATTTACTGGTCCCCCTCTGGTGTTTGACCTCCATTACTAAATTTCTGTTCCGTAGTGTGAGCCATTTGGGGAAGAGTACCTTACCTAGTGTCTCCGGCGTGTGCCCTCCTAGTTCCTTCCATCTTTTCCTTCATGTCGTTGTCTGATGCTAGGGTACATGGCCAGCATGGTAACCAGCCTGTGTGTTGGGGTCACTATGTACCCATTTGGTTGTGTCCCCTGAAAACACAGGGATCACACTTCTGATTCCTTAGCTGTGACCCCCTCATACAAGCCTAGGAGTGGTTGCTTGTCATCCTGGAGCATTGGAACTCCCGGCAATGGCCGCCGTGCCAGACGGCCCTTGCAGTGGCTGGGTGGCACTCATGGGGAGAGCCCCTGATCGGAGTGAGTGGTTTCAGGGCGGACGCTATGCAAATGAAACGCGTATGGGTCCAGACTGTGGCCTTTCTGCTACAGCTGTCTCTTTGATTGGAAATGAATCTTTCAGTGCTGCTTCTTCTGCCCCTTCAGCCTTACCTTCCATGGCTACGCCCTGGGAGGAGGGTCAGACTTGTCGGCTAAGGGCTAAACCTTTCCCCCGCTATCTGGTTTGCACCAGGACTGATTGGGATACTTTCACCAATACTTTATTTTTTGTGGAACACATTGAAGACAAGTTTGGCGAAGTGGACTCTCTGAGCAAGATGCGGTCGGGTTCATCGTTGATCAAAACTGCTTCATCTGCCCAGTCTGCGACCCTCCATGCATGTGACCATTACCCCCCACCAGTCTTTGAGTATGGTTCAAGGAGTAATTTTTCACAGAGCCCTCATCCTTCAAACTGATGAGGAACTTAGGGACAATCTAGGGTGGCAGGGTGTTCACTTTGTTCAGCGTCTTCAGAAGGACCTGAAAGACAATCACATTGATACTGTTGCATTTATCCTGGCCTTTGAAGTGGATACCACGCCTGAGAAGGTCAAGATTATGGTTTAGCGATGTGATGTGAAGCCATACATCTCACCACCTATGAGATGTTTTAAGTGCTTAGTGTTTTGGATACATGTCTTCCCGCTGTTCGCAGACTCCTCTCTATAGTGACTGTGGACATCCACTCCATGAGGGGAGTTCCTGTGTTCCCCCTCCTGTGTGTGGTAATTGTCATGGCAATCATTTTCCACGTTCATTGGATTGCCTGGCTTATAAGAAGGAAAAGAAGATACAGGAGTATAAGTCCCTTGATCAGCTAACCTCCACTTAGGCTCGTAAGAAGTGCGCACGTCTTCATCCTGTGTCAATGACATCTAGCTATGCTTTAGTTCATCTTCACCCCTTCCTTCCCCCAGTCCCGAACTCCTCTCCCCCCCCTCCCTGCAGTTCCCACATCCTCCCCTCCAGGCACAGCCTCCCCTCCCCAGCTGGAGAAGTGTCCCACTTCTTTGGCGTCTGCTGGTCAAGGGTGCCCCTCCCAGGACTTCCCTTCCTGGCACCTTCCAGGCCAAAGGTCTGCTGCCATGATGACCATGAGAACCAGTCTGTGGGCCCCCAGGTCACCCACTCTCTTTCTGTTCCAGATCTCGCTGAAGCTGGCTCCATTTTGCAGCACAGCCCTTCTCGATCTCAAACAGAAAAAAGAGAAGAAACATAAGTCCCGGTACAAGAAGCCACTGGTGTTACCAGAGGTCCCATCCCCACCTTCGCAACCAGACTCTGACGTGCTGTTCATGTATGTCACCCCCTCCTTGTTGGTGACGGATGGTGACCTGGCGGCATGACTGGCTTTAGTCTGTTCACCCCCCATTTGAATCATCGTTCTGTGGCTACCCAATGGAATTGTAATGGATATTACCATCCCCTTCCGGAGTTGAAATCCCTTATTTTGTTTTAACCTGCAGCTTGTGTGGTTCTACGGGAATCTCGTTTTATTGATGATCACTCACCGAACCTCCATGGGTTCCCTGCTTTCTGTCGAAATTGGGTCAGCCCCCTGCGGGCCTCTGGTGGCATTTATACTTTAGTCTGTACGGACATTGCTAGCATGTGGATTTCTCTTCAAACTACATTGGAAGCGGTTGCTGTTAGGGTCCACCTGGACTCTAGGGTCACAGTTTGCAATCTTTATCTCCCTCCTGACAGGACACTTACACCTGATGTCTTACCCATTTCAGTGCCAGTTATGGTACCTTTTCTGCCATTGATCTTTCTCTTTCTTCTCCCTCCCTCCTCTCTTCATTACACTGGTCACCACACGACGACCTTTGCGATAGTGACCACTTCCTGTTGATTCTCTTGCTCCCTTCCCGCTCCCCCATGGACAGGTTATCTCGTTGGTCTTTCCAATGTGCCGATTGACCTCTATATACTGCAAAGGTTGTTTTTTCTCCCACTTTGTCGGGTTGTATTGATGACGTCCTACGTTACATGTCTGATGATGCGATTGTTCACGCTGCTAGCCTTGCTATCCCATGCTCATCTGGACCAATTTGCCGCTGTCAAGTCCCGTGGTGGAGTACAGCCATTGCCATTGCCATCCGTGATCGCCATCGAGCTTTGTAACACCGTAAGAGGCACCCGTCTGCTGTCAATCTTATTACCTTTAAATGCCATCATGCCAAAGTCTGTTACTTAATCAAATGGAGCAAACAGTTGTGTTGGAAATGCTTTGTTTCTTCCCTCGGTTCTTCTGTCACGGGTATGGGCTACACTTCACTCGCTCAAAGATTGCCATCGACAGCCTGCCCTCCCGGACCTTGCCCTCCCGGATGGCCGTTGCACGGACCTGTTGATTCTCACAGAACATCTTGCGACCCATTTTGCATCTGCATCGACCTCCTATCCGGCTGCTTTCCTTCACCAGAAACAGTGGGCCGAAGCTTCCGCCTTATGTTTTACCCCTTGTCAGTCAGAATCTTACAATAAACCTTTTACTGAATGGGAACTTCTTTCCATAATTTCTTCTTTTCATGATACGGCCCCTGGCCCAGACTCTATTCGTAACCAATTGCTTCAACATCTCAGTGCTCCTCGACGACAACATCTTCTCTGGGTGCTTAACCATATTTGGCTCCAGGGTGACTTCCCTTGTCAATGGAGGGATAGCATCGTGGTTCCCATCCTTAAGTCTGGTAAGAACTCCCTGTTTGTCGAAAGCTTTCGGCCAATTAGTCTGACAAACGTTGTTTGCAAGTTACTTGAATGGATGGTAGCCCGTCGGCTCAATTGGGTCCTCGAATCTCGGGATCTATTGTCCCCTTACCAGTGTGTCTTCCGAGAGGGACGGTCTCTGATCAATCATTTACTTTGCTTGGAATCTGCAGTTCAGCAGGCTTTTTCCCAGCGGCGCCATTTGGTTGCAGTATTTTTCGACCTTCGCAAGGCCTATGACACGGCATGGTGCCATCATATCTTACTTACATTTCATAGTGGGGTCTTCGGGGCCCACTCCCAGTTTTTATTGACCAGTTCCTGTTCCATCAGTCGTTCAGGGTTTGGGTTGGTACTGTTTTTAGTTCTCCACGGACCCAGGAGAATGGCATCCCACAGGGTTCCGTATTGTGTGTACTTCTTTTCCTCATTGCTGTAGATGGACTTGTGGCCTCCATTGGTCCTTTGGTCACCCCTGCTCTGTATGTGGATGATTTCTGCATTTGGGTTAGTTCCTCTTTGATGGCCTCTGCAGAGTGGCAGCTTCAGCGTGCTATACGGTGTGCCTCTGCATGGACCTTCTCACACAGGTTTCAATTCTCTCCTTTAAAATCGTGGGTGGTCCACTCCTGTCACCGTACTATGGTCCTCCTCGATCCGTAGCTCTACCTCGATGCACAACGATTACCTGTGGTCCCACAGTTTCATTTCCTGGGTCTTCTTTTTTCCCCCAAGCTCACTTGGCTGCCCCATATCAGACTTCCCCCCAGGGGATCCACAACTCTTTCGTGGATACGTGCGTAGCGAGCACGGGACCCCGAGCTAATGTGGCCTTCCTTCCTTTCCGGGCTGCATACCTTCCCTTTCCGCATCCTTCCCCATCCCCCATCTTCGCCCCCCCCCCCCCCCCCCCCTCACCTCTGGCTCTTTCCTTCCCTTTCTCCCCCTCTGGGAGTATGGTTTGTGCCTACGTCCGGAGACGGACGCTTGTAAATGTACCGCATTCTTCGCCTTCCTTGCTTGTATGTCTTCATCCTTCCTTTGTCCTTCTCTTTTCCTTACCTCTTCTCTTTACCCTTTTCTCCGCTGCGGCGTTTGAGACATCTCTTCTTTCCTTTCCCTTTCTCTTTCTTCCTCCCTGTGCGTGTCTGAAGGCCGACCCACGCACTTCCATGCGTAGCCGGTGACAGGGTAACGCGTAATTCCCCGCCCCGGGTAGACAGGTAGGACACGTACGTACCCCCTGGTAACGGCCAGGCCCAGGGAGGGGTGATTACCCGAGCTGATACCTTCCGAAAGTGCCGATTGGTCCCTCTGTCCGTTTGTCGGGAGGTGTGACCTGAGGTGTGAACAATCACCTAAGGCGGGAGTGCCCTCAGAGAGGGCCCCCACAAGGGAGGAGCGCGCCATCGGAGACGCCGGTAATCATGGGGGATTCTTCCGCAATGGTTTCCTCACCTTCCACTATGTCTGCTCACAAACGTAAGTTCACTGAGTCTCAGCCACAGTCAGTTCTTCCATCGTTGCCACAGTTCCTTGTTGTTTCTCGGTCTGACGAAGGTCACGACTTCTCCATGGTCAACCCTTTCATTATTCAGAAAGGTGTCGACGCAATTGCAGGTCCTGTAAAGTCTTGTTCCAGATTACGGAATGGCACCCTGTTGTTAGAAACAGTCAGTGCTCTCCAGGCACAAAAATTGCTGCATACCACACTACTACACACCTTCCCTGTCCGGGTGGAACCGCACCGTACATTAAATTCCTCGCGTGGAGTCGTTTATACATGCTCCCTCGATGGATTGTCGGACGAAGAAATTCAGCACTACCTGTCTGACCAGGGCGTAACGGCTGTTCATAGGGTTATGAAAAGGGTTGACACGAACATCATTCCAACCCGCACTGTCTTCTTGACATTTGACAAAGTTCAACTCCCATAGAAAATCAAAGCAGGCTATGAGATAATTTCCATTCGCCCTTATGTCGCAAACCCTACGCGTTGCTATCGGTGTCAGCGGTTCAATCACACCAGCCAGTCCTGTTCCAATCCGGCCAAATGTGTTACGTGTGGCAAGGATGCCCGTGAGGGTGCTTGTCCACCTCCATCCCCTCGCTGCATCAACTGTATGGGTGACCACGCTGCTTCCTCTCGAGATTGTCCCGTTTTTAAGGACGAAAAGCTCATCCAGGAAATTAGAGTAAAGGAAAAGGTGTCGACCTTTGCTGCTCGAAAATTATTCACCAGTCGACAGCCCACCGTGCCTCAGAAAGGAAAATACAGCACTGTCCTTGCTTCTCTTCGGCCAACAAAGGAGGCGGCCACGCAGACTTGCGACCTCACCTTTAGTGCCGCGGTTGTCAGATCGGCCAGCGCAAAGATCGCCCGTTCAACCTCACCACTTTCGCCTGGCCACTCTCTGGCTCACCCTTCGTCGAGTTCTGCTAAATCTCGAGCCCAAAAGTCAGTCATCAAGACTTCGAAAAAAGAGCATACTCGTGAAGAGTTTTTACGTACGGCAACTTCCCAACCATCGGTTCCTCCTTCCTCTAAACATCATACTTCCAAGAAGGCTACAAAGAAACCCAGGTCCTCTCCTTCTCCGCCAAGGCGTGTCCCATCTACAGCACCACCTGGCGGAAATCGCCCTCGGCCGTCTTCTGTGTCGCCGAGGCGCACTGCTGGCGGCCGATCAACCGGCCGATCGCTGGTGGCAGGAGCTGCTCCTGACCAACCTACGGATCAGGATCTTCTGCCTTCGGCTGAATGCCATTCCATGCTGTCGTTCGCAAGCTCAGAGCAGTCGTTGAGTTGACAGTGACCTTGGTCACATTCCTCCATTTTCTGTTCACCCTATGTCCATTATCCACTAGAATATCCGCGGTATTCGAGCCAATCGGGATGAATTGTCAATCCTCTTACGATCCTACTCGCCGGTCATCTTCGGTCTTCAGGAAACAAAGCTGTGTCCCCATGGCCGCTTTGTTCTCCCTCATTTTCAGTCTGTTCGATATGATCTCCCCTCTGTTGAAGGCACTCCAACGCATGGAGGACTCATGATTCTTCTCCATGAAACTCTCCATTATCACCCAATCCATTTAAACACTTCCTTCCAAGCTGTCGCCGTCCGTCTTTCCCTTTCCGGATACATGTTCTCTCTTTGTACTGTATACATTCCATCGTCCACACCAATGGCACGAGCTGATCTCCTTCATCTTCTTGGTCAGCTTCCACCCCCATATTTGCTGGTTGGGGACTTCAATGCCCACCACCCGCTTTGGGGATCTCCACATCCTTGTCCACGTGGCTCACTATTGCTAGACGTCTTCCACCAAGCGGATCTAGTCTGCCTCAACACTGGGGTCCCCACATTTTTGTCTGCCTCCACGGCAAATTTATCTCATTTGGACCTTGCGGTCGGTACTGTTCCGCTAGCTCGGCGCTTCGAATGGTTCGCCCTTGATGATACACACTCGAGTGACCACTTTCCATGTGTTCTTCGACTGCAGCCTCAACTGCCTTATATGCGCTCGCGTCGCTGGAAGTTTGCCCAAGCCGATTGGACACTTTTTTCGTCTCTAGCGACATTCGATGACCGTCGCTTTCCCAGCGTCGACGATGAGGTCACACATTTTACCGACGTTATTCTCACAGCTGCGGAACGTTCAATACCACGCGCCTCCGAATTGCCCCGGCGCCCTCCAGTTCCTTGGTGGAACGAGGCATGCCGTGACGCAATACGTGAGCGGCGACGTGCTCTTCGCATTTTCCGTCACCATCCAACTTTGGCCAACTGTATCCGATATAAGCAGCTCCGTGCGCGATGCCGTCGCGTCATCCGCGATAGCAAGAAGGCAAGCTGGAAATACTTTATTAGCTCATTTAACGCCTTCACTCCCTCCTCGGAAGTTTGGAGTCGGCTTCGACGGTTCTCAGGCGCGCCTAGTTTCTCCCCGGTCTCTGGGCTCACTGTCGCGCATGATACCTTAGTGGACCCCGTCGCAATTTCTAACTCATTGGGTCAGCACTTTGCTGAGATTTCGAGCTCTTCAAATTACCCGCCAGCGTTTCTCCCGAAGAAACGTGCAGCGGAAGTGCGACATCTTGCTTTCTCCTCTCACAATCGCGAAAGCTACAATACTGTTTTCTCCATGCGCGAACTCCAACATGCACTCTCTTCTTCTCGCTCCTCCGCCCCAGGACCGGATGGTATCCATGTCCAAATGTTGCTGCATTTATCAACCCATAGCCTGCGTTACCTCCTTCGCCTTTATAATCGAATTTGGACCGACAGTACCTTTCCCAGGCGATGGCGGGAAGCTATTGTCGTTCCCGTTCCGAAACCTGGAAAGGACAAACATCTCCCCTCTAGCTATCGCCCCATTTCTCTCACGAGTAGTGTCTGTAAGGTTTTGGAGCGTATGGTGAATTACCGTTTAGCTTGGTGGCTGGAGTCCCACAGTCTTTTAACACCAGCCCAATGCGGATTCCGAAAGCATCGTTCTGCCGTTGACCATCTTGTTGCTCTCTCCACTTATATCATGAACAATTTTCTCCGGAAACGCCAAACGGTAGCAATATTTTTTGATCTGGAGAGAGCATACGATACCTGTTGGAGGACAGGCATTCTCCGCACACTGTTCTCTTGGGGCTTTCGAGGCCGGCTGCCCCTTTTTCTTCACGAATTTATGGCAGAGCGCACATTTAGGGTGCGGGTGAACACTACTCTCTCCCGTACTTTCTCCCAAGAAAACGGGGTACCCCAGGGCTCCGTGCTGAGTGTTGTACTGTTTGCCATCGCCATTAATCCAATTATGGATTGTCTCCTTCCTGATGTCTCGGGCTCCCTCTTTGTGGACGATTTTGCGATCTACTACAGCTCTCAACGGACCAGCCTTCTTGAAAGACGTCTTCAAGGATGTCTCGATCGCCTCCACTCGTGGAGCATCGAAACCGGCTTCCGTTTCTCACCCAGTAAGACCGTTTGTGTAAATTTTTGGCGACGTAAGGAGTTTCTTCCGCCCTCCTTACATCTAGGTCCTGTCAACCTTCCGTTTTCCGACGTCGCTAAATTCTTGGGTCTTATGTTTGACAGAAAACTGTGCTGGTCCTCCCACGTTTCCTACCTTTCGGCTCGCTGTCTGCGTTCGCTTAACGCCCTCCGTGTCCTGAATGGTACCTCTTGGGGAGCGGACCGAGTGGTCCTTCTCCGCCTCTATCGCGCCTTAGTGCGCTCGAAATTGGATTATGGAAGCATAGTCTACTCCTCTGCTCGGCCGTCTATTCTTCGGCGTCTCGACTCTATCCACCACCGTGGATTACGTTTAGTATCTGGAGCTTTTTACACCAGCCCTGTGGAAAGCCTTTATGCTGAGACTGCTGAACCTCCGCTGTCCAATCGGCGGGCAGTCCTTCTGAGTCGTTATGCTAGCCATCTGTCTTCCATGCCTGCTAATCCAGCGCATGACCTTTTTTTCGACGCCTCCTTTGATGTCTGGTATGCAGGCCGCTCCTCCTCCCTACTACCCCCGGGAGTCCGCTTCCGTCAACTGCTCCATTCTCTTTCCTTCCGCTTTCCTAAAACCTTCTTGACAACTTGGGGTACAGCACCGCCTTGGCTCCGTCCCCGGATCAACTTGCTCAGAGACCTATGTCAATTTCCCAAGGATGGTACCCCTACACTTGTTTACCGTCGGGCATTTGCTGCTCTATGTGCACAAATGACGGAAGCCACATTTATTTACACCGATGGCTCGAAAACATCGTTAGGTGTAGGGAGTGCCTATATTGTTGGCGACACCCCAAATAACTTTCGGCTTCCCGACCAGTGTTCGGTTTATACTGCGGAGCTTTACGCTGTTCTCCAGGCTGTCCACTACATCCGCCGCCATCAGCGGATACAGTACGTAATCTGCTCAGATTCTCTCAGCTCTCTCCTAAGTCTCCAAGCTCTTTACCCTGTTCACCCTCTGATCCACCGGATTCAGGACTGTCTGCGCTCGCTCCACCTGGGGGGCGTCTCAGTGGCGTTCCTCTGGCTCCCGGGACACGCTGGTATCTGTGGAAATGAGGCGGCCGATATAGCGGCCAAGGCTGCAGTCTCTCTTCCTCGGCCAGCTATTCAGTCTCTTCCGTTTACCGATCTACGGAGCGTTTTATGTCGCCAAGCTGCTCATTTATGGCATGCGCATTGGTCAACACTTCCCCACAATAAATTGCGGGAAGTGAAAGCCCTTCCTTGCGCTTGGACCTCTTCCTCCCGAACGCGTCGTCGGGAGGAGGTAATTTTAGCTCGACTCCGGATAGGGCACTGTCTTTTTAGTCATCGACATCTTTTAAGCGGTGATCCTCCCCCACTCTGTCCCCACTGCTCTCAGCTGTGGACGGTCAGACACCTTTTAATTGAATGCCCCTATTTTAATCCGTTACGCTCCCGTCTACAGCTATCGCCTGATCTATCGTCGATTTTAGCAGATGACACGCGCTCAGCTGACCGCGTTCTACAGTTTATTAGTGACAGTGAAATGACGTCAGTCATTTGAAGCTTTTTTTTGTGACAACCAACCCCATTCTGTAGTGGATTTTTAAGCATTCCTTCTGCCTTTAGTTACTCAAATTTTATGATTTTGTTCCCATTGCTGCTGATTTTAAATTTCGTTTTTTTCCTGTTTTCTATGTCACGGGCTGGGCGCTAATGACCATAGAAGTTTTGCGCCCTAAAACCACAAAAAAAAAAAAAAAAAAAAAAAAAAAAAAAAAAAAAAAAAAAAAAAAAAAAAAAAAAAAAAAAAAAAAACGCCTTGGCTCCGTCCCCGGATCTGCCTGCTCCGTGACCTTTGTCGATTTCCCAAGGATGGTACCCCTTCACTTGTTTATCGTCGGGCATTTGCTGCTCTATGTGCACAAATGACGGACGCCACATTTATTTACACCGACGGCTCGAAAACATCGTTAGGTGTAGGGAGTGCCTATATTGTTGGCGACACCCCAAATCACTTTCGGCTTCCCGACCAGTGTTCGGTTTATACTGCGGAGCTTTACACTGTTCTCCAGGCTGTCCACTACATCCGCCGCCATCAGCGGATACAGTACGTTATCTGCTCAGATTCTCTCAGCTCTCTCCTCAGTCTCCAAGCTCTTTATCCTGTGCACCCTCTGGTCGACCGGATTCAGGACTGTCTGCGCTTGCTCCACCTGGGGGGTGTCTCGGTGGCGTTCCTCTGGCTCCCGGGACACGTTGGTATTTGTGGAAATGAGGCGGCCGATATTGCAGCCAAGGCTGCAGTCTCTCTTCCTCGGCCAGCTATTCAATCGATTCCCTTCGCCGATCTACGGAGCGTTCTATGTCGACGTGTTGTTCATTTATGGCACACGCATTGGTCGACACTTCCCAATAATAAATTGCGGGACATGAAAGCTCTTCCTTGTGCTTGGATCTCTTCCTCCCGAACGCGTCGTCGGGAGGAGGTAATTTTAACTAGACTCCGGATAGGGTACTGTCTTGTTAGCCATCGACATCTTTTAAGCGGCGATCCTCCCCCACTCTGTCCCCACTGCTCTCAGCTGTAGACGGTAAGACACCTTTTAATTGAGTGCCCCTATTTTAATCCGTTACGCTCCCGTCTACAGCTTTCGCCTGATATATCGTCGATTTTAGCAGATGACACGCGCTCAGCCGACCGCGTTCTCAAGTTTATTAGTGCCAGTGAAATGACGTCAGTCATTTGAAGCTTTTTTTGGGGACAACCAACCCCTTTCTGTAGTGGATTTTTAAGCCTTCCTTCTGCTTTTAGTTTCTCCAATTTTATGACTTTCGTTCCCTTTGCTGCTGGTTTTCAATTTCGGCTTTTTACTGTTTCCTAAGTCACGGACCGGGCGCTAATGACCATAGAAGTTTTGCGCCCTAAAACCAAAACAAACATATCAGACTTATGAAGATAGGCTGTTTCCGTAAACTCAGTGTCCCTTGCTTTCTTGCCCACACCTCTTGGGGTGCAGATCGTTCCACTCTTCTCCAACTTTTATCGGGCTTTAGTGCTGTCTCACTTGGACTATGGTTGTCAAATGTACAGTTCGGTTGCTCCTTCCACACTGCACCTCCTGGATCCAGTCCACCATCATGGTATCCGTTTGGCTACAGGTGCCTTCCCTACTAGCCCTGTTGATAGTCTCCTGCTTGAAGATGGGATGCCCCCCCCCCTCCCCTTTCTGTTCAGCGGTCCCAGCTTCTGGTTTCTTATGCAATCACTGTCCGTTCCTCTCCACTCATCCTTCCTATTCTATCCTGTTCCAGACCAAGGACGTCGCCCACCTGATTCCCGCCCTCGGGCAGGTTTACTGGTTGGGCTCCGCCTTGCGTCTCTTCTCTGTGATTTTCCAGCTTCCTTCTTCGTCCTGTCTCCCATGTTCCCTCCCCAACACTCCCCCCTTGATTAGTTCCTTGGCTCCGGATTTTAATGGATCCCCAACTAGGTTCAAAAGATTCCGTTCCCTCAATGGTGTTCGTTGTTTTTTCTGCCGACTTTTATGGAAGTTTTGGGATGCTGCTGTTTTTTTTAGACTGGTGGCTCTAAATCTGCTGATCATGTGGGATATGCCCTTACGCCCTCTGTTGGCATGGAAAATCACCGCCTGTCAACTGCATGTGGGGTGTTTACTGTGGAATTGATGGCAATTTCCCAGGCCGTTACCTTTATTAAACTGTCCCAACTCAGCCGCGTTTTGTTATGTACGGACTAAATGAGTTGCCTTCAGGCTATTGATTGGTGTTTTTCCCGCTGTCCCTTGTTCTCGGCCATCCATGACCATCTCACTGATCTTCACCGTGCTGCTTGTTCCATTGACTTCCTTTGGGTCCCTGGCCATGTGGGTATCCCAGGTAGCGAGCTTGCTGATCAATTGGCTGGGGGAGAAGTTACTTACCCCCTTCTCTGTAACCACTCCTGCGGCAGATTTATGGCTTCATATCAAATCCCACTTCACACAATCATGGGCCAACTCTTGGGAGGCTACTTCCCTGTCTAATAAACTTCGTGCGATTAAGGTGACACCTGTCCCGTGGCGTTCTTCCTTCCACCTCTCCCGATAGGACTCGACCGCCCTGTGTCATCCCCGCGTCTGCCATACCAGGCTGACCCACGGTTTTCTTGTGTGTAATAAGCTCCCCCCACTTTGTGGTTGTGGAGTCTTCCAGTCAGTAGCCCACATTTTGGTGGAATGCCCCCTTCTTTTGGCTCTGCGTACTGAGTACATACTTCGGTGCACTTCACCTTTAATATTGGCAGACGATTCCTGGATGGTTGAACTGGTTCTCAGCTTCCTCTGTGAAAGTGGTTTTTACTTTCAGTTCTAAGGTTTTTAATCTCCCTCTGGAGTAGGGGCAGGGTGGTCACTTCTTCTTCCGTGTGTATTTGCTTTTAGGAAGCTTTAATTGTCGAGTGCTATTAATAGTTCCATAGATTTCGTGTTTGTTTTGAATACAGTCAGAGAGAGTCCCTTTAGTCAACCATAGTGCCAGTAGTGCTGGTGTTTGTTTTCAATACAGTCCAGAGACAGGTAGTGCTATTGTCATTGTTTTCTACAAGAAGTGCCTAGCAACCACAGTTTAGTGAATAAACAGCCGCCTTTAGTGAATTAGCAGTCTAGTTAAAGGTTGATTAACTCTCTTCAGTAAATTGATTCCTTAGGATGGATAGGATGTGTGACTGCTGTGTACGGACGCAGGAGGAGCTGGCCACTGTTCGCGAACAGCTGAGCGTGTTGATGGCCGCAGTCAGCCGTCTTCAGGCTGCTGCCTCGGAGTGTAGCGGCAGTGGGGAGTCTGGTGCGTTGCAAGGTACACCCCAGGTGTTACATGCTTCACCCACTGTCCTTGCTGTCGAGACATCTTCGCGTGTACTGGGCGCGGTTGGGCCACCCTCTCCCCAAGGGGAGTGGCGGGTTCAGCGGCATTCGCGGCGCACGAGGCGGAGGGTCAATGTGGAGGCTGGCCGTGTGGCATCGCCCGCTCTGCCTGTGAGTGGACATGTGGCTGCTCCTTCAGCAAGGTCCGAGCAGGCACACGGGGGGAGGGGTTTATTAGTTATTGGGAGCTCCAACATTAGGCGGGTGATGGAGCCCCTTAGGGAAATAGCGGGAAGGTCGGGGAAGAAGGCCAGTGTTCACTCTGTCTGCTTGCCGGGGGGTCTCATCCGAGATGTGGAGGAGGCCCTACCGGCGGCGATAGAGAGCACTGGGTGCACCCGACTGCAAATTGTTGCTCATGTCGGCACCAATGACTCCTGCCGTCTGGGTTCAGAGGTCATCCTCAGTTCGTACAGGCGGTTGGCGGAATTGGTGAAGGCAGAAAGCCTCGCTCGCGGGGTGAAATCAGAGCTAACTATTTGTAGTATCGTTCCCAGAACCGATCGCGGTCCTCTGGTTTGGAGCCGAGTGGAAGGCTAAAACCAGAGGCTCAGGCGATTCTGCGGAGATCTGGGGTGCAAATTTCTCGACCTCCGCTATCGGGTGGAGAAATGTAGGTCCCCCTGAATAGGTCAGGCGTGCACTACATGCCGGAAGCGGCTACAAGGGTAGCGGAGTACGTTTGGAGTGCACATGGGGGTTTTTTAGGTTCCCCTCCCTAGGCCCGACAAGACGCCTCCTGAGACGCAGCAAGGTAGGAGTAGGCAAAATGCAACAGGGAATAACAATATTAATGTGCTAATAGTAAACTGCAGGAGCGTCTACAGAAAGGTCCCAGAACTGCTCTCATTAATAAACGGTCACAACGCTCATATAGTACTAGGGACAGAAAGTTGGCTGAAACCAGACGTAAATAGTAATGAAATCCTAAACTCAGATTGGAATGTATACCGCAGAGACAGGCTGGACAGTGAAGGGGGAGGCGTGTTTATAGCGATAAGAAGTGCAATAGTATCGAAGGAAATTGACGGAGATCCGAAATGTGAAATGATTTGGGTGAAGGTCACGGTTAAAGCAGGCTCAGATATGGTAATTGGATGTGTGTATAGGCCCCCTGCAGCTGTTGTGGCTGAGCACCTGAAGGATAATTTGGAAAATATTTCGAGTAAATTTCCCCACCATGTTATAGTTCTGGGTGGAGATTTTAATTTGCCGGATGTAGACTGGGAGGCTCAGATGTTCGTAACGGGTGGCAGGGACAAAGAATCCAGTGAAATTTTTTTAAGTGCTTTATCTGAAAACTACCTTGAGCAGTTAAACAGAGAACCGACTCGTGGCGATAACATATTAGACCTTCTGGTGACAGACACGAACTATTTGAAAAAGTTAACACAGAACAGGGAATCAGCGATCATAAAGCGGTTACGGCATCGATGATTTCAGCCGTAAATAGGAATATTAAAAAGGGTAGGAAGATTTTTCTGTTTAGAAAAAGTGACAAAAAGCAGATTTCAGAGTACCTGTTGGCTCAACACAAAAGTTTTGTCTCGCAGACAAACAAAAATTACGCGAAGCGAAATGTAGTGTGAGGAGGGCTATGCGAGAGGCGTTCAATGAATTCGAAAGTAAAGTTCTATGTACTGACTTGGCAGAAAATCCTAAGAAATTTTGGTCTTATGTCAAAGTGGTAGGTGGATCAAAACAAAATGTCCAGACACTCTGTGACCAAAATGGTACTGAAACAGAGGATGACAGACTAAAGGCCGAAATACTAAATGTCTTTTTCCAAAGTTGTTTCACAGAGGAAGTTTGCACTGTAGTTCCTTCTCTAGATTGTCGCACAGATGACAAAATGGTAGATATCGAAATAGACGACAGAGGGATAGAGAAACAATTAAAATCGCTCAAAAGAGGAAAGGCCTCTGGACCTGATGGGATACCAGTTCAATTTTACACAGAGTACATGAAGGAACTTGCCCCCCTTCTTGCAGCGGTGTACCGTAGGTCTCTAGAAGAGCGTAGCGTTCCAAAGGATTGGAAAAGGGCACAGGTCATCCCCGTTTTCAAGAAGGGACGTCGAGCAGATGTGCAGAACTATAGACCTATATCTCTAACGTCGATCAGTTGTAGAATTTTGGAACACGTATTGTGTTCGAGTATAATGACTTTTCTGGAGACTAGAAATCTACTCTGTAGGAATCAGCATGGGTTTCGAAAAAGACGGTCATGTGAAACCCAGCTCGCGCTATTCGTCCACGAGACTCAGAGGGCCATAGACACGGGTTCACAGGTAGATGCCATGTTTCTTGACTTCTGCAAGGCGTTCGATACAGTTCCCCACAGTCGTTTAATGAACAAAGTAAGAGCTTATGGACTATCAGACCAATTGTGTGATTGGATTGAGGAGTTCCTAGATAACAGGACACAGCATGTCATTCTCAATGGAGAGAAGTCTTCCGAAGTAAGAGTGATTTCAGGTGAGCCGCAGGGGAGTGTCATAGGACCGTTGCTATTCACAATATACATAAATGACCTTGTGGATGACATCGGAAGTTCACTGAGGCTTTTTGCAGATGATGCTGTGGTGTATCGAGAGGTTGTAACAATGGAAAATTGTACTGAAATGCAGGAGGTTGTTGTTGTTGTGGTCTTCAGTCCTGAGACTGGTTTGATGCAGCTCTCCATGCTACTCTATCCTGTGCAAGCTTCTTCATCTCCCAGTACCTACTGCAACCTACATCCTTCTGAATCTGCTTAGTGTATTGATCTCTTGGTCTCCCTCTACGATTTTTACCCTCCACACTGCCCTCCAATGCTAAATTTGTGATCCCTTGATGCAGGAGGATCTGCAGCAAATTGACGCATGGAGCAGGGAATGGCAATTGAATCTCAATGTAGACAAGTGTAATGCCCTGTGAATACACAGAAAGATAGATCCTTTATCATTTAGCTACAAAATAGCAGGTCAGCAACTGGAAGCCGTTAATACCATAAATTATCTGGGAGTACGCATTAGGAGTGATTTAAAATGGAATGATCATATAATGTTGATCGTCGGTAAAGCAGATGCCAGACTGAGATTCATTGGAAGAATCCTAAGGAAATGCAATCCGAAAGCAAAGGAAGTAGGTTACAGTACGCTTGTTCGCCCACTGCTTGAATACTGCTCAGCAGTGTGGGATCCGTACCAGATAGGGTTGATAGAAGATATAGAGAAGATCCAACGGAGAGCAGCGCGCTTCGTTACAGGATCATTTAGTAATCGCGAAAGCGTTACGGAGATGATACATAAACTCCAGTGGAAGACTCTGCAGGAGAGACGCTCAGTAGCTCGGTACGGGCTTTTGTCAAAGTTTCGAGAACATACCTTCACCGAAGAGTCAAGCAGTATATTGCTCCCTCCTACGTATATCTCGCGAAGAGACCATGAGGATAAAATCAGAGAGATTAGATCCCACACAGCGGCATACCGACAATCCTTTCCACGAACAATACGAGACTGGAATAGAAGGGAGAACCGATAGAGGTACTCAAGGTACCCTCCGCCACACACCTTCAGGTGGCTTGCGGAGTATGGATGTAGATGTAGATGTAGATGTAAGCTGTGTTTGGAGATTGCTGTCTCCCCTCCCTGGCCAAGATCCTCTTTTCTCTCCCCTTTACTCTGTTTTTATTGTTTTTTAGATTTGGCTAGTCTCCTTTTTCAATACACACTTTTACATTCTAGCAGTTGAACGCTTTTGAATAGCAGGTGGTCTTGCCTGTACTGCATCATAGGTGGGATGTTTCCTGCCTCTAGCGTAGGCTTGGGGTTGCCTACTTGCTGACTTCCCTCCTTTTGTTTTCACCATTGACCACACAACTGCACTTCTATGTATTTTAGCCTTTTCCCTTTTATTGTTATGACTCTTCTGAGATGTAAATCCATCCGAATGGACCACCTTTGAAACAAGGGACTGATGCCCTTGCTATTTGGTCCCTTCAACCCCAATCAACAAACCAACCAGTCAGTCACAAATTTCACTTGGAACCCCATATGATCATACTTTTAACAATTAGCTTAGGTGTGGTACTGAGTCAAATGCTTTTTGCAAATCAAGAAACATTGCATCTACCTGGTTGCCTTGATCCAAAGCTTTCAGTACGTCATGTGAGAAAAGTGTGAGTTGGGTTTCACATGAGCGATGTTTTCAAAATCTGTGCTGGTTTTCATTGATGAGGTCATTCTGTTCAAAATACCTCTCGATGTCAAGGATATTGGATAGTAGTTTTGTGGATCAGTTCTACTACCCATATTGTAGACGGGTGTGACCTGTGCCTTTTTCCAAGAATGTGGCAGTTTTTTTCTTTGATGCATGTACAATAGATTATAGTTCGGAAAGGGGTTAACTCGGCCACAAATTCGGTATAGAATCTGACATGGATTCCGTGATTCCTGGAGCTTCGTTCAGTTTCAACAATTTCAGTTGTTTCTTAACACCACTGACACTAATACTTATTTCATTCATCTTTTTGATAGTACAAGGATTAAATTGGGGCAACTCTACTGGGTTTCTCTTTGTAAAGGAACATTTGAAAATGGAATTAAGCATTTCAGCTTTTACTTTGTAACCCTCAATATGAATTCCTGTATCATTTGCTAGGGACTGGACACTAACTTTGGTGCCTCTAACAACCTCTACATCCAACCAGAATTTCTTTGGCTTTTGTGAAATGACATTTGACAACATCATGCTACAGTAGTCATTGAAGGCATCACACATTGTTCTCTTGACAGCCAAATGCATTTCATTCAGCATCTGTCTGTCTATAGCCCTATGCTTTGTTTTACATCTATTATCCATTAATTTCTGTTTCTTTAGAAGTTTCCCTACAGTGACTGTATACCATGGAGGTTCCCATCCATTATGAACTGTTCTACTGGGTATGTATCTATCAGGTGCATAGTCAACTATTATTTTAAACTTGAGCCAGAATTCCTCTACATGCTCCTGACAAGGGAATCTCCCCATCGCACCCCCCTCAGATTTAGTTATAAGTTGGCACAGTGGATAGGCCTTGAAAAACTGAACACAGATCAGTCGAGAAAACAGGAAGAAATTGTGTGGAACTATGAAAAAAATAAGCAAAATACACAAACTGAGTAGTTCATGAGCAAGATAGGCAACATCGAGGAGAGTGTCAGCTCAGGAGTGCCGTGGTCCCGTGGTTAGCGTGAGCAGCTGCGGAACGAGAGGTCCTTGGTTCATATCTTCCCTCAGGTGAAAAGTGTACTTTCTTTATTTTCGCCAAGTTATGATCTGTCCGTTCGTTCATTGACGTCTCAGTTCACTGTAATAAGTTTAGAGTCTGTGTTTTGCGAGCGCACCGCAAAACCGTGCGATTATTAGACGAAAGGACGTGCCTCTCCAATGGGAACCGAAAACATTTGATTGCAAGGTCATAGGTCAACCGATTCCTCCACAGGAAAACACGTCTGATATATTCTATACGACACTGGTGATGGCATGTGCGTCACATGACAGGAATATGTTGTCGACCCACCTAACTTGCACACTTGGCGAATGGGTAAAAAGATTCTTCTACCTTGCCCGATTTAGGTTTTCTTGTGGATGTGATAATCACTCCCAAAACAGTGATGAAAACATAAGAGTGCAACAAATGAATGCAACAGTTTCAGAGTCGCACAGTTTTCCCTGTGCTCTGTCAAAACATATGTTTTAACGTTTTCAAATTTTTCCGTGTGTAGACCATCAAATCCTGCATATGTCCAAGCAAGTCTGAATATGTCCTGGAATTTTGGAGAACGAAGTTGATTATGTGTGAGTACCTGAACTTTGACAATTGTCTGATAATAAAAAAAATTAAACTTTTCACTCGAGGGAAGATTTGAACCAAGGACCTCTCGTTCCGCAGTTGCTCACACTAACCACTGGACCACGATGCTCCTGAGCTTACATTGTCCTTGATGTTGCCTATCTTGCCCGTGGACTACTCAGTTTGTATATTTTGCTTATTTTTTCATACCTCCACACAACTTCTTCCTGTTTTCTCGATTGATCTGTGTTCAGTTTTTCAAGGCGTATCCACTGTGCCAACTTATAACTAAATCTGAGGGGGGTGCGATGGGGAGGTTCCCTTGTGAGGAGGGCTGAAAGTTTCAGGTTCGTCATTGAGAAATGACATTACTGAAATTTGTCACTGATACCAGTTTCAATGTGAACATCCTCGAAGAGGTTGGGTCTGTTTGTTGTCATTAGATCCAATATATTTCCATCATGAGTGGAGTTCCTAACTATCTGTTCTAGATAGTTTTTCAGAGAAGCATTTAGTAAAGTTTCACAGAATGTCTTATCACGTCCACCATTAACAAAACTAATTTTCCCAGTTAATTGTTGGATGATTAAAGTCTCCACCGATGATTACAGTATGATTAGGGAACTTATGTACAAGCAATCTGAGGTTTTCTCTGAAATTTTTCATTACATCAGGAGATGAGTCTGGTGTGCGATAGAAGGATCCAGTTGTCGTTTTATGCCCTTCACTGATACTGAATCTTTTGTCTACTGCAGCAAATACACCCTCTCAATTTGCCTATCCTTTCAATATACACTTAAATTTCCCGCCAAAATCTTACTACTGCCAATTTCAGGTTTCAACCAGCTTTCTGTACCTATTATTATGTGAGCTTCACTACTTTTCATGAGTGCTTCAAACTCTTTGTTATGAATGCTTTGGCAGTTTACCTATAGAATTTTGATTTTAGTACTCTCACCAGTGGGAAGCATTTCTTTCAATTGTAAATGATACTTCTGGGTTTCCTACAGCTTTCGTTATCTGGATTGGATGGAGAGTTGTCTAATCTAAAAAACCCTTGTGCGCACCCCACACTCAGTCAGCTACCTTAATAGCAACCTCTGATGTGTAGTGCACACCTGACGTATTTAGGGGAACCCTTAAGTTCTCAACTCATGGCGCAAGTTCAGGAAACTGCAGCCTAGCTTCTCACAGAAACTTTGAAGTCTCTGGTTCAGACCTTTCACTCGACTCAGAACCAAAGGGCCACAATCAGTTCTGGGGACAGTGCTGCAAATGGTGAGCCTTGTTGAAACTCTACACACAAGGCTGGTCATCTCAACCTTCTCTGCCAGTTGTAATGATCCAATAATGACCTTGGAGCCTAGACAACAGGGATCATTTGTTCCAACAAGCAGTACAATCTGCACTGGTTACACCTTGTTCCCTCAGTGGCTGCTGGAATAGCCTCTTCAACATATTGATTTGAGGCCCTCAGGCATAGGCACTGAATGCACTTGATGTTCTTTCCTGTCACTTGCTGCCAGTTCCCTAAGGGTACCATCATTCGCAGTACATTTGAACTGCTGACAATTAATAGACCCCTATCTATTTGCGTTTGCCACCTCCTGACACCAGACCAAAAAGTTTTCCCCAAAACAGGTGAAGTGAGTCCCACTGGCTCAGTTTCAGTGAAAGACAACATGTCAAACTTGTTGTTAGGGGGATCTGTACAACACCCTGAGTTCTCCCTGGTCCCATCCACTCTGCCTAGATCTACCATTGACATGCCACTCACAGTGAAGTGGACAGTTAATGACAGATCCTGTACTTTGTGCAGAGGAGACAGGATCCAGAGAAGAGGATAGTACTTGAGATATCTCTGGTACAGGTACCACAGTTACACGAGTTTAAGGAGCTCTTCCAACACACTGATCTGCAGCTGCTACCAATTGTTTGACAGTAGTCAGGGCGGTTTCCAGCTGCTTATGAATGTCAACCTACTCTTCCCATGTCTGAGAACGGCACTCACTGTGGGGCTGCATTTTATCTGGTACACTGTATTACAAGGCAGTGAACAAATGACTTTAAATTAAACCTGTTGATTACCTTTTAATCTGTTGAGCTAAAAATTTGCTAATTCCTTGTAAGAATTGAAGCAGATATACAAAACGAGATTCCAGTTAAGGCAGCACAAAAGCCTGTGTGAAAAATTACTTGTTTCCTAAAAAGTTTTGATGTCAGTTATAGTTGTTAGCAAACTCGAAAGCCAAGTTAATTTACAATAAATTCAGGTAATATGTATATAGGACTCCTCCTCTTTAAGGATATTTGTGTGTGTGTGTGTGTGTGTGCGCGCGCGCGCGCACAAGAGGGAGAGGGAGACGGAGAGAGAGAGAGAGAGAGAGAGAGAGAGAGAGAGAGAGAGCTACACAAGTCAAGCGAAATTTGTAATACAGGGTTTTGGAGTTGCGTGTGAATAAGGAGGGCCTTGTTTAAGCTGTATAGGTCAAATGAAATTAACAATACCAATGTACTTTTGGTTTGTGTTGAATGTTGAGAATTTTGTGTGCTTGATTTTTTAAAGTTAATATCTGTTTTGAAATTGTCATTATTCTTAATCTCATATATTTGTCACTGCCCAAAACCCCCTACACCCCATGGTTGTCCTGTTAGTTTCATTTTATTGCTGGAGTTAAATATTTCACATACGTTTGTTTGCGGGTATAATGAGTTGTGTCTTGGTTGCCATATTACATACGCGTAAACTAGTGGTGACCACCGTCTGAATGATGTCACAGGTCAAGGCACTTGGATGGAATTGCAACTTTCAGTAACTGTTTGTAACTGCATTTAGTAGACCTAATAAGAGAGAGCATTTATAAATGTGCAGGAATACATGATACCGTGTCAGTAGACCAGTTACATTCTTAACATGACAAAGCTATGCACCTCAAGAAACAACCAGTGGCTGTTGTCACAAACAGCATTAAAACATTAGTAGAATAAACTTCAGCAAACTAACAGGAATGGCCCAGAAATAGGAAGTTTTGTGATCTTATTATCAACAACATCAAATTTAATAAACTTGAAAATATTAGGTCATTGGGAAAGCAGAAGTTTTGATAGGGGTGTGAATGTATAACAGTGGAGTGCATTATATGTAGGGTGGCTCAAAACATACAGTACAACAATATTGTGTTATACTATCCAAACTAATTGAAATATTCACACCATGTTCGACTTGTATAACACACTATCTCACTAAGTTTTTATCCATTCAGCCAGTTTCATCATATGCGCCTTTGATGGCAAGCACATCACCCAGTCTGTATTCAAGCTGTATTCACACTCAGCACAACATATCCGCTTCAGCTATGGCTGTGGCAGTAACAACTTGGTTTTTTAAATCATTGATGTATTTGACTGGCATTTGGTAGACTCTAGGTACATTACATTGATACTTGTTCCATAGATCATGAATATGATGTTTCGTAATGGTGTGGAATGTGTCAGTTCAACATAAGTTTTCATTACACAGTATAATTAAGTAATTAGGCTTTTTGTTGCTACTTCATATCTAAAAATTCGTCTACTGAGTAGGAGTTTTCATTCAGAAATTCTTTTAGTTTGTTTTTAAATGTTGGTTTGCTGTCTTTCAGACTTTTAATGCTATTTGGTAAATGACCAAAGATTTTTGTGGAAATAAATTCACCCATTTCTGTGCCAAACCCATAATAGCAAAGATCATCCTTTCTTTTAGTGTTGTAGCTATCAGCTCTGCTATTATTTTGGAATTGGGATGAGTTATTAACAAATTTCATAAGAGAATATATGTATTGCGAAGATACTGTGAATATCCCGAATTCCTTAAATAAATTCTGCAAGGTGATCTTGTGATCTTGGGGAGGGGGGGCTCTAGCTATTATTCTGATTACATGCAATGAGTTCTTTTCCTCTTAGTGATGAATTACCCCAAAATATGATGCGAATAGCATAAGTAGCTGAACCTAACTGTTCCATGTAAAATACTTATTCCCTTATCAAAATATTATTCTTTCCATACATACATTTTCTTTGGGAATATTGGTTTATATTGTTTTCAACTATTTACAGGCACTTACTAGAAATGAACTAAATACAAATTACTGGAATAAAGTTAAAGAGGAATACAAGACACTGCAGTCTCACCTGGAGGTGCTTCCAAATGATATCTCAAAAGATGTCATGGTGCCAGTTGGCACAAAAGCCCTTATGAAAGGAAAAATGGTCCATACCAATGAAATTCTTGTCTGTCTTGGTGATGGATGGTTTGTTAAACAAAGTGCGAAACAAGCTGCAGAAATATGTCAGAGAAGGATGAATAGTAAGTTTATAGTGTACAGTCATAGAAGTAAATACTGAAAAAATGATATTTATTTTTGAAACACACTGTATTTAAGGCTTGTTCTTGCATGTTTTGAATCTAGCATTTTACTGTCAAGCTGTTGAACATAGAGCCACTTAGCATTCTTTACTTTGGCCACTGAATATCTCTAGTATTCCTTTAGCACATGGAATCTTTGTTTTTGGCAACAAACTGAACTCAGGAGAACAGGTAGTTACATCTGTGATTAAAATGTTATTTTGCTTGGGTTACCACAGTTTTCTCAAATTCTTCAGGTAAATGTGATAGAAGAACATAACATGTTAAAAACAAAATTGATAAAACAAATATGTTTACTGTTAATTCTTTATGTTTTCTTACTCCTCAATCTAATACTAGTTGTTCATTTATATGAAGTCAATACACAGAAATCCATGTGTGTTTAGTTTTCATGGAAAAATTCCAAAAGTTTCAGACTAGCAAAATTCTGTGCCCAATCAGATTGATCTGTAGCATAAGCTGAAGTCTACATTCATAATGGCAACCTTCCTTCATATTTAAAGCAGATATTGTAATGATGTGTGACTTGTGCTTTGTGATTGCTTCAGCCATTTGTAATTTCAGTATGAAGTCAACCTAGCCAATTTTTGCTCCGTGTTTCACATACTTTTCTGTATGAATAACTGAAACCACAAGATAAATGTGGAAACTCTGTATTACATTAGAGAATTCCAAAGTACATATTTGTGCATATTATGTACACTTTCTTTCCCTACTAGTCTTTTGACTACTTGCCACAACCCTCTCTTCGTCTCAGAGTAGTACTTACACTCAGCATCTTCAGTTATCTATTGGAGATATTCCAGTGTGTCTTCTCCTACAGTTTTTTCCCCTCTGCAGATCCTTCTAGTAACGTGGAAGTTATTTCTTCATGTCTTAAAACATGTCCTGTCGTCTGGTCACATCTTCTCGTCAGTGTTTCCCTCATATTGCTTTCCTTGCCGATTCTTCAGAGAACTTCCTTATTTATTATCTTATCAGTCCACATACTCTTCAACATCCATCTATAGCAACCACAGCTCAGATGCTTCAATTAACTTCTTTCCTGGTTTTCCCATAGTCCATGATTCACTGACATACAATGCTATGCTCAAAACATTTGTTCTCAGAAATTTATTCTATATTTGACACTAGCAAGCTTCTTATGGGAAGGAATGCCGTCTGTACATAGACTGCTTTTTATACTATCCCGTACTTCATTCATCGTACCCTATTTTGCTTCCAAGGTAGCATAATTCCTTCCCTTCAACTACTTTGTGGTTCCCTATTTTGACATTAAGTTTAGTGATAATCTCCTTTCATCTAAACCCATTAATGCCCAAATTAATTTTTTGTTATTATTTTTTACATTTATGACTTTCACCTTGTTTGTCACACTGAAAAAAAATCATTTAAAGTGAGAAAGCAATTTTTATCTTTCTAGTATTAAAATAGCATACCATACCATATGTGGGGTCCTGCCCACTCGTCTCGTAAAGGGTGCCTAAAGGATGCTGCATTCTTGGAGTGTTATACAATAATTCAAGCAAGTCACATTAACAGTTTTATTTCAACAATGAAGATTGACAGTACTTAACTTTGACTTTACAATGGTGTCACAAGCAATGGACGACATGGAAACAATCAAAGTCCTTTACTGTGTATAATGTCCATGTAAGCAGTTGGTATGGATCACACGTCACTGCTACCGTAGTGCTCTCCTAGTGCTGTGCTAATCTTGTCCAGCTGAGGCTGGCAAGAGCAGTGCATATATTGTCTTCGGCTAGATGGCACTCCTGTCATCGTGCAGTCATCAGCAGGCTATTGGCTGACGACGTATCACTGCCTTTTCTGCCCTTCCTTTCTTCGTCTTTGTGCCGGCACTTGTGGTGACGCCGGAACATTTCTCCCCCTCCCCCCTCCCCCGCAAAGCGACGGACCATTGTCGTGCAGTAAGTGCGACTGTGGCATAGGAGGCAGGAGTGTGGGCACATTGCCAGCCCGGAAGCTGAGGCTGCAGGGGACGTCAGGCTTCTGGGCGTATCCTGCCACTCAGCCTTCGTTGTGGCGGAAATGGCCCCCGGAAAACGACCAGAGGGGTACGCGTCCACCTCCTGCTGCCGTGAAGCAGATGGACAAGGCGGCGACTGCCGCGGTGTGGGTGGGTCCAGCTCCATCGGTAGGACGAGAGGAGGCGGGGGGAGGCAAAGGGTCGTCCTGCGGTGTCATGAGGACACCCTCTGCTGGATGCTGTGGCCACGCTGTCCTGCAATTCTTTAAGTTCAGACGTGATTTTGACCTGTAATGCAATGGGAACAGTTCTGGCCTGGCAAAACTTTGGCTGAACATTGTTTTTCATAGTAATATGAGCAACAGAATTGTTAGCTTTGTGTAAACATTCAGAAAACGGTTCCGGGAATTCTTTTTGTAAGCTAGCTACACTGTCTTTTCCATTGAAAGCAGACACTGACAACACATTGTCCTGAATGTTAAAGACAAACAAATCAAATTAATCAAGATCAAATATGTTCTCACATTCACATGATTGTACCACTGTAAAAGTCACTGTTCGTGTATGTGAGTGATACATGGCAGGCAAAGTACATGTTCCGAGAATGGGAATGTCTTATCCATTATAAGCTGTCAGTTGTGTGTTAGTTTTAGACAGACGTGGGGAGCCATAAGTTCATATGTGTGACAATTTAGCAATGTGACATAGGCACCTGTGCCCAACTGAAATTTCGCACCTTTCCCATAAAGAAGTAATTGAACAGAAAGTTTGACTGGCATATTACTGAAGAAACTGCACACTTGCTAGTTTAGCTAATGCCTGTTGCAGACTTGGAACATACTACATTAATGACATGGGCCTTGTGACTAGATTTCTATGAGTGGGCAAAATTCTTATGTTTGTTCCGTTGCAAACATACAGACTGTACATGTCCTTTCCTACCACAAGCGTAACACTGAGCTTGTTAGGAGGGGCAGTCTTTGCATTTGTGCCGTGAGTAACACCAAGGACAAGACTTAATTCTGTTTGCATGTGTCACCGTCTGTGTAGCAAACTGCATACGCAGCGTGGAAGGTTGTTTACTCGGTGTGTCGAGCTGCTGCCGCCGCTGCCGCCGAATGGACCAGTCACAACTGAGGGACTCAACTCAACAAATAGCTGGCTGCTCAATTTTATGAGCCAACAAGGCACCTGAATCGTACTGTTCTAGTATTTGCACTACATGCTAAAATGATGGATCGGACTGTTTCAAAACCTGTTCTCTGAGTTTGACATCAGCTACATTGTACACAATCACATCAAGCAACATAACATCTGAATATAAAGCACCACAAGCACATTTGAATTTGCATTTCCTTGTCATAACCTGCAAATCTGTTACCCACTAACGATAAGTTGGTCCTGACTGTTTTTGCAATTAAAGAGTTGATACTGAGCTGCTACCACATTCACTTGTTGGTCATAATAGCTAGTTAGTTTGTCGACCACTTGGTTGTAAACAAGTACACTTGGAATGGCGTTAGGAAAAAATTTTGTGATGAGGCGGAACATTGCACTTCCTACTGTGGATAAGAAATAATGGTTTTTTACAGTACCTGGTACCGTGGATGAGGAATAATGGTTTTTTTACAGTACCTGGTACATTGTGAGTGACGAGGTGCGCTTCAAACTGGGACATCCCCTCAAGCCATTCCTCTTCTTATTCATGAAACTGTCGAAAAGGTGGATAGCAGCTGTGGTGGGTGGTGCTTGTTCTTTTGGGCATGCAGCATTGGTCAGTAACTGCTGCACCGTGCTGTGTGGCATCTAATGCTTGTGGCTGTGGTGCCTGAGCAGGGGGTGGGACAGGTGGGGTGGGCATGTTGGAAGACACAAATGTAACAAACAGACAAGACAAGAAAGCAAAAAAAAGCAAAGACAATTTCTGCAATGTCCATCTGAAAACACTGATTAGCAAAAAGACAAGAAACTGTTAATGCAAAGAAATGCCCCTGCAAAGTAGAGACGAGAGAATTAAGGCGCCAGCAGCATACAAAATTCCATGGCTGTCCGGCACTGGGTTTGCAGATACTTGTCACCAATGTGGGGTCCTGCCCACTCGTCTCATATAGTGTGCCTAAAGGATGCTGCATTCTCAGAATTCTGTACAACATTTCAAGCAAATTACAATAATAGTTTTATTTCAATAAAGAAGATTGACAGTATTTAACTTTGACTTTACAATGGTGTTGCAAGTGATGGGTGACATGCAAACAACAAAAGTCCTTTACTGTATATAATGTCCATGTAAGCAATTGGTATGGATCACACGTCACTGCTACTGTAGTGATCCCCTAGTGCTGTGCTAATCTTGTCCAGCCGAGGCTAGCAAGAGCATTGCTTATATTCTCTTCAGCTAGAGGGCACTCCTGTCACGGTGCAGTCCTCGTCAGCGGGCTATTGGCTTATGTCGTATCACCGCCTTTTCTGCTTTTCCTTTCTTCGTCTTCGTGCCAGCGCTTGTCTTTTATCTCAATTGCTCCTTTTATTTCGCTGTTCCAGAAACTGTTAGTCCATATAATGACAGTTGTCTTGTTGAATTCAATACTTGTCAGTTTTCTAGAGCATGCTTAGTTACTGCTGATTTCTCAGGGTACCAGAAGCAGAAGCATCTCTCATGTTCTAGACACCACTATTCAATAGTATGCACAGTTCAGTATTGCACACAGTCTGACATAAAACTGTCCACACCCACACAGCATTTTATATATTCCTGGTGTTCTGAGACCTACAGCATCTTTCACAGGCCCCATGAGTTGTTGATTTTCATTGGAGCCCTGAAGACCAAATCAATTTTATGCTTCCTTAGGAACCATCTAATCTTTCTTGTTACTGAGCCACAGAATGGTAAAAATGCAAGCTTTCTTGAGATGTCCTCGGAGTCCTTCTGCGTACGTGTTTTCAGAAAAATTGCTTTCAAAATCTGGGATTTCTTGTAGCCCATGTCCCTGAATACTTTCTGTAAGTTGCTCAATTCCTTTGCTCGATTGCAGCGTCTGAGATAACTTTTTCTTGATCGACCAATATCCTTAGACAGAACGTTTCTGTGATGGATGGTGATAACTGTTAACATGCAGTTATCAGTCCATATGGATGGGGTTCAGGTAAACACTGTCTGAGACACCCATTTGCTTTATGGTGGGCTAGGACATCAAGGGACAGCAAGGCAACATCTGTCTCTGCCTCCATCATGAACGTGGTGTTGTCATGGATATTCTTAAAATGGTTCAAGAAGTTTCCCAGCTTTTTATGTCCATTAGACCAGACAGCAAAAGTGTCATCCACATAACAATAAAAGCTTTGCAGGAGCCTTGCCCTGGCTGATGTCCTCGAAGTGCTCCATTAGCATATTGGCTGTAACTGGAGTTAATGTCCTACCCATTGTGATGCTGTCCATCTGGTTAAAATATTCTTCATCATACAAAAAGTACAATGTCAGAATGTGCTTAAATAAATGCACAACAGTGTCGTCGAATAACTTGGAGCACATATCTGTTGAATCTTTGAAGATGGGAATGAGTGTGAACAATGATGCACATCAAAGCGGACTATGAAATATCCCTCTCCAAGATGCAGGCACTTAATTCAAATGATGAAGTCAGTTATATTCTTGATGTGTTGCAATGGTGCCCAACATGCAGAATAAGGCAGCTAGCCAGATGTTTTGCGTGTTACTTATTATTCTAGATGTTGAACCACTTTATAATTTTTGGTATTTCTCCTCCTCCAGCATTAACTGAACTTTGCATCGTAGTCAGCTCATTCCATAATGACAGCTGCATTACTCTTGTCATTTACTTTCAGCTTTGGATTGGGAATAGATTGACACAGCTACAGTAGAACAACAAATTTCATCACATAGGACAACCATGGAATGGCAGATGGGGAAATTTAGTTGTCTTCCACAGCAACAGCATTGAGCAGAACAGTAAACAACAGAAAATGCTTTTATCAGCATGATGACACGAAGCATAGGCTGGGTTGCCATGTCAACTCTTAAGAGGAGATGTAATTTTGCACCATCGCCATGGGGTATTCCTTTTGATGATATAATAAGTGATGCTGAACAATTCATTCGCAAGATGCCTAGTGAAACTGAAGAAGAAATTCACCAAGAAACAAGCCGCATTTTTTTTCAAAATCTGAGCTGCCAACCTCAAACGTGACAAGAGATGAGCATTATGGTCTTAACTAACTTTGCAACGATCCCCTCCTCATAGTCCTGCCAGCACACAGAAGCTGCACAGCTGTCACTATTGAATGAGATGACTGTGATGTGAAGATTCGGTCGATGCTGTATGAGGAGACATATAAAAGAATTATCAAGGGATCCAACATCCAGAATAAACAGAAAGATGTCAGAGCTTATCAAGAGGCCTTCACTTAAAGAGAATGTCATTAAAAAGCTCCTCCCTCAGGCATCTCGACCACCTAGACTTCCAAAAGTTCACAGGAGAATACACCTGTACATTCCATCAAGAGCACCACTGGATCGCCGACTTAGAGATTCGTGAATCATCTGGCCAGCCTCCTTCCACTGCATGTTGGTCACTGCGCACCACATCAAGAATTAAACTGACTTCATCAGTCACATTAAATGTCTGCATCTTGGAGAAAGAGATACCGTGGTCAACTTTCATTTGATGCCATTATTCACACTTGTTCCCATCAAAGATTCTGTAGCTCTGCTCTCCCAGTTATTTGATGACATTGTTGTGGACGTATTTAAGCTCACCCTGAGCTCATCATATTTTTTGTATGAAGGAGAATATTTCAAAGAGACAGACAGTATTGTGATGAGGAGCACATTAGCTCCAATTACAGCCAACCTGTTTGACTGATTTGAGGACATCACACTCCTGCAAAGCCTAGTTGCTTTTATCATTATGTCAATAACATGTTCACTTTCTGGCTCATGGACGCAAAAAGCTGGGAGAATTCTTGGACCACATCAACAATATCCATGACAATATCACATTCGTGAAGGAGGTACAGACAGATGTTGCCTTGCCGTTCCTTGATGTCCTCGTCCACTGTAAAGCAAATGGGTGTCTCTGCCACACTGCTTACAAGAATCCCACCCACACGGACCAATATCTGCACACTAACAGCTATCAGCAGTCATCACAGAAACTTTCTGTTTTGAGGACCTTGGTGCATCAAATGAAAGTGATCTTAGGCACTGAAAACTTGCCAAAGGAGCTAAGCCACTTATGGAAAGTATGCAGGAACGAGGGCTACAAGAACTGCCAGATTTCACAAGCCATCTTTCTAAAAACACATGAACAGAAGTATCCCAAGGAGGACTTGAGGAAGCTTGCATTTTTGCCATTCTGTGGCTCAATAACAGGAATGATTAGACAGCTCCAAGAAAGGCATGAAACAGATTCGGCCGTTGGGGCTCCAGCAAAAATTCAGCAACTCATGAGACCTGTGAAATACGATGTAGGCCTCAGAACACCAGGAGTAAAAATTATCAAGGGGTCCAACATCTAAAGTAATAATCAGAGCTTCTCAAGAGGTCTTCACTGGAAGAGAAATTCATGAAAAATGTACTTCTTCTGGCATCTCAGTCACCTACATTGTATGGCCTTCCAAAAGTTCAGAAAAAGAACTCTGCATTCCATCATGGATTGCCAATTTACAGACTCACAAAACATCTGCCTAGCCTCCTTATTCTGCATGTTGGGCACTGTATGCACCATATCAAATAGACTGTGCATACTATTGAACTGAGCATACAGCTGAACAGTGCTGTGTGGAAGAGACGGTTTCGCCTTCAGTACCCTGAGAAATCCATGGTAGCAGAGCATGCTCTATAAAATGGATATCATTTTGCATTTGATGAGACCTCTGTTATGACACGGACCAAGAGTTTCTGGGATACCATAATAAAAGAAGTGACTGAGATGAAAATTTGTGACATTTCTTCAGTGAAGATGGCAGCTTGCAATTAAGGACAGCTTGAGATCCGGCCATCAGAAGGTTGATGCAGGCGCGCAACAAAAACATTTCATTATATAGTTCTGGAGAGAGCAGCATCATTATATAAGGATTGTAGCAGCAACCAAAAGGCAGTCACCACTTGACAATGGCCGAGGAGTACCGGGCTGAAAACTCATGAATTTTAAGACTTGATGTAACTGGAAGCTTGAGAGGGTTTTATCATGAGAGATTGTATTTCCAATTTTGCATTGTATACAGTGACATTCAACAACCAACTGAAAAGAGCTCTGTACTATTTCCTGTTATGAATATTTATTTTCTACTACTTCACATTTTTGATCATTTGCACCCGTTTTCTTGTTTTGTTCTGTCAGGAAGGAGGGTTGAGGAATGTCATCGTGTTTCCTTGACTTAAGAAAATATCTTGTAACACTGGTTACTGGGTTCACACCAGTCTATTTGATGCTGCAGAAACAACGGAGTTGCCACACCATTTACCCAGAAGTAGACAATTTTAGTTATGCATGGTAGAATGAACAGTACCTCGTTCATCCTTTGCTGTTTCCTTCTTCTTTGTAAGGGGTCAGTTTTGAGTGAGACGATTTTTTCCCACAGTGGCCCCAAAACCTCGTTCACCAAGAAAAATTAACAAATTAAAACTTGAAAAATGATTAAAATTCTCTCGTTAGTGCTTAGTGTTACTTTTATGTTTAATGCCAAAAATGCTGCATATGTCCCTGTGATACAAATAATGTTTCATCAGTTTCAATAAATGACATGTGAATGTTGTTTTATTAAGAAACTATTTCAGTTTTTGAACTTGAAAGATGAAGTATTTTAATTTTTATATTTAGTCTAAGTTCATGGTGTGATGAAATTCTGGCTACATAAAAGAGATTTAAATTCTGTTGTCAGCTGTTCCCAGTAGTGGACTGCTTCTCAAAACTACTAAAACAAGACTGAAAGAGCAGATGTCCGGCAATCCTTAAACAAGCATAACAAGATTATAGGAGTTCATTGTTATCCAAGAAAATCAGTAAAATTCCAGTCCTGTCGCATGTACCATTAATGTATGCTGGGGATGTGCGGGTTAATATGTAAATATATTGGTCATAAGCTACAAAAAATTCAAGGGGAAAGGGGGGGGGGGGGGGGGGGGTTGCTACATAACTCTTACCCATAATCCTTACAAACTGCTTATCAAGTTATTTTCGTAGTATCTTCTGGTAGCTATCCAGTATCATTGATTGTAAAAGATCTTTCATATATATTCACTTTCAAAGCCTTACAAACAATTTAATGAGTAAAGACAACCACATGCCTTAAACAGATATGGAGCAGGTGATAGGCACATAAAAAAAGAAGTTTTAAGATCATTGCTCAGTTTTTTAACTTGCATTCTTCTTCCAAACATGTGTACATATCCATAGAGACTGTTGCGCTAACCATCTCAGTTGTGCCTTTGTACAATGTTTGGCAAAATGAATAGTAGGATTTAAGTCATATAGTATAGCATTGCTGTTGCACCTGCTCAAAATAAGTATGTGTATGCTGCATTGAGGAGTGACTGCTGTTTGCAATTACGGCCTTGTGGAGTTCAGAGCATCGGGCATTTGCCATAAAGACATATTTAAAAAAATAACAAGTCTCCCATCACAGTTCAGTGAGTGTCCCATCCCCATTTGGAGTTGTTTCAACATGACAAAGCCCTGGATCATTAGAAAATTGTATGATGATTGCAACAATTCAGAGCACTGCATCTTGTGCAAAGAAGAAAAGTACAGGCTGAAGAAGGATGAAACGAACCACGGAGTGAGTGCAGGAGGTGCATCAGGCATGCAGCCGAAGTCCTCACCATTCTGCTGCCAGACATACCTTGCCACTAACAGTGACAGATTGTTCCCTTGGCGCATCATCTGTGTTTATCTGCATATCTGTCCATGTAAAATTCAGATTGTACAGAAACTAAATGTACAGGATAAAGTTGTCCAACAAACCTCCACCTTAGGCTTCCTGATTTCTCCTTATGAAACAATGGAAAACCCAGGATGGAATGTAACAATATTATGAGAAGGAAAGTGGCCACTCATCATATAGCAGAGATGCTGAGTTGCAGATAGACACAACAAAAAGACTCTCACAATTATAGCTTTCACCCATTAAGGCCTTCATCAACACCTCACACACACACACACACACACACACACACACACACACACGAGAGACCGCAGTTGTTGTGTGTGAATTGCATTTGCGTTGTGTGTGTTTGCGTATGTATGTCTATTGTGTCTATTGTTGACGAAGGCGTTAATGGCCAAAAGCTATGCAGTTGTGTGTGAGTTGCATTTGCATGAGTGTTTTATGCTGCATTGAGGAGTGACTGCTGTTTGCAATTACGGCCTTGTGGAGTTCAGAGCAGTGTGTGTGTGTGTGTGTGTGTGTGTGTGTCTATTGTTGATGAAGGCCTTAATGGCTGAAAGCTATGCAATGATCGAAAGCTATGCAGTTGTGTGTGTGTGTGTGTTGCATTTGCATGAGTGTATATGTGTTTGCGTGCGTGCGTTTGTGTGCGTGTGCGTATGCGAGATTGCAGGTTCGAGTCCTGTCACGGTCGCCGGTTGTAGTGGTTAATAAAAAAGAAAAAGAGAAGAAAAGAAGAGAAAAGGTTGAAAATGTGGGAAGAAATGGTGAATAAAAAGGGGGTTTTAAAATCATTAATGACCGTGAAAAAGGGAAAGAATGAAATGCAAATCGGACTTCGTATTACAGAAAAGCTATCGGACTTCGTGATTCGGAAAAGCTATTGTCGGGGTGGTCCTTGTGGCGTTTCTGAGCAAAAGTCAAACCAATTTCCACTACAAAAATCATTTGAAAGAGAACAGAGAACAACAAAATGTGATTAACAGGGGAAATGGTGTAGATAAGAATACATTCATCACCATGTTAATATGTCTTCTCTCGTGCGGCGTCCAGGTCTTGTTCTCCAACAGTCTCCTGCTTCATTTCTGCATGAAAAAGTCGTAGCTGCTCCAAAATCTTGCAGTAAATTTCATCGTCCAGGAATTACTAATGTCTACGAATGACTACCATCTTGGTATTGAATGCAATGTATTTTACGGCTGCTTCCATCCTCCAAATTTCATACAAGCTTTCACAATACTAAATGTCTGCACATCAATAAGTTTTTACGTCTGCATCATACCAAGACTAGCAAATAATTAAGTTTAGCTTCCCCTCTCAAGAGACAAGAGCGGGTAGAAAACAAAAAGGGTTACAATTCTTGTACCTTCATTTTCTTATAAATATTTTCTCTGCTGTCGAGCGCTCATACAGCTGTGACGGTATAATTTATATATGAGGGAACAAGTGTAGTGCGGCGAAATTCAAAGTCCCGCTACAACTAACAGTGACATATTGTTTCCTTGGCGCATCATCTGTTATGATCTGCATATCTGTCCATGTAAAATGCATATTGTACAGAAACTAAATGTACAGGATAAAGTTGCCCAACAAATCTCCACCTTAGGCTTCCTGATGTCTTCTTATGAAACAATGGAAAATCCAGGATGGAATGTAACAATATTATGAGAAGGAAAGTTGCCACTCACCATATAGTGGAGATGCTGAGTTGCAGATAGACACAACAAAAAGACTCTCACAACTATAGCTTTCACCCATTAAGGCCTTCATCAAAAAACACACATACACACACGCACGCATGCACGAGAGACCGCAGTTGTTGTGTGTGAGTTGCATTTGCGTTGTGTGTGTTTGCGTATGTATGTCTATTGTTGACGAAGGCCTTAATGGCCAAAAGCTATGCAGTTGTATGTGAGTTGCATTTGCGTGTGTGTGTGTGTGTGTGTGTGTGTGTGTGTGTGTGTGTGTGTTGATGAAGGTCTTAATGGCTGAAAGCTATGCAAAGATCAAAAGCTATGCAGTTGTGAGTGTGAGTTGCATTTGCATGTGTGTGTGTGTGTGTGTGTGTGTGTGTATATTGTTGATGAAGGCCTTAATCGCCGAAAGCTTGTAAGGTGCCTGTTACGTGAGGAAGGCATTTTTACCAGTTTTAATAAATTATTGTCTCTTGTTGATGTATTCACGATAGTTAGGAAGTACTGTAGTCCGTAGCCAGCCATGAGTCGGAGAGCATTTCCCACACTGGCTGGCTAGGTGATGAAGGGACCATATGTTGTGCGTAGTGGGGTGGGGCTCGGCGCTGGACCGTAGCAACAAGCGTCAGCCTGGGAAATATACATGGCGGGAAGTACCGTCATCTTGGCACCAAAGTCACCGATTTTGTCTGTTTATATTTAATAATTAAAGTCATTTATGACAACATGAATACTAGGAGGAGCATCTGGATGTTTAAAACTATTTATCATAATTTTGCCTCGTTAAAATTCTCACCCGTTCATTAACAAGGCATATCTTAGTAAGTACAAACTTGATGATCAAGGAAGGTCCGACGTACACTTGCAAATTCCGTGTGGAAATGCTGACCAGTTATACTGTACCTCACATATACCACCCTCTACGGGCTCGCGGCTAAGCTGAGTAATAACAGCATCAGTTTAGAAGCGATGGGATCTTGCAAGCTGTAATTGTGACAGTCTTTTTGGTGTGCCTGTCTGCGACTCGGCATCTCTGCTATATGGTGAGTGGCAACTTTTCTTCTCATAATATTGAGTTCTTCTTATGGTTATACTGGAAGAGTGAAGGATATGTCACACATCCTCATGCCATGGCTGAACATGAGTAAATGATGCATGCAGCTGTGTAGGTGATCCCATTGAACATGCTGAATCTGTTAATGGAAGCTTCCATTTGTGGCAGGAGGAAAGCATGGAAAGTGATGGCAACCATCTGTGTGGTGTTATATTCAGAACCAAATAAAAGGCAAATATGATGTGTAATGGCATATTTGTTCTTTGTTTTCAATGCGTGTTTCAATCAATGTCTCACTTTGTTTCCAGGCCCTGTGCTTTCTCTATCCTGCTATTCATTCTGCCAGATCTTGTAGTGTAGTTATAACTGTTCTACTAGAAAATGTCATTTTCAATCAGGTTACTGGCCATGCAGGTATGCAACAGATCAACAATAATATTGGCACAGTTCCTAGCTTTCATAGTGCTCCCATGAGACTTTGTACATCCATCCATGGAGCCTCTTGCAGACAACTGTGTGCCTCAAAACTTAATTAATTTGATGTAAAAGAAAACATACTAAATTTATTTTTTTTAAGCCAACAGACAAATGAATGTAACAATACCTACAATACCTGTCTGTATGCTCTGCAAGTCACTTTCCAGTGTGACCAATGACCTCAGCAGTTTGGTCCCATAGGAACTTACCACCACCATCACTTATCAGTGCGTGATGATGGAGTATTTTGTGTACCACAACCGTTTCCCACTTTCCTGTCCCATTTTCAAATGGTGTGCAGTATGAATGATTGTCAGCAAGCTTCCTTGTGATTTCAGATTCCTCTGTTTTTAATGCCATATTCTTTTGAAGACATGTGGCAGGACGAAGCAATATATTGCTTGACTCTTTTTGGGAACTACTCTCTCAAAGGAAAAGAGTGACATAAACTACACCGATAAAAGTGGAATGTGAATGGGTCCAGAACATGTTGTCATTGAAATTGCTAGCATAGGGAAATCCTCCCAGTGCTTGTATCTACACCTGACCAGAGCACTGCATTTGCACTGTGGAACTGCATGAGTAGTACTCGTTGCCCATCACTCGCTTTGTGCATGTTGCAGAAGCACACAGCTGGCAGTTTCCTCACATGGTATCACACAGCATGCTTTCACTGATTACTGGGCAACAGGCAAATGGCCCTGCTATGTGGCTAAGGGAACATAAGACTCTGTACAACTTCATCACTACATAGCTGCATTAATGGGCCCGGCAAGTGTTGGAGAATTTCTTTTTAGCTGTTGATTTTCTATGGAGGAAGTGTATGCTATATACCCGAGATTCACCAGATATTACCAAAGCAATTGAGTATGATCATGTGTGACAAAAATTAAAATGATAAATGAAAACTGAATGTTATTGAAGGTCATTGATTTAGATGTGGAGCTGTAAATTTGCATGAAAGAATAGTTGATGTAATAATGGTCACATTTGGTCTGCTGCTAAAATTACACTGATTTTGAGACATATTTTGGACAGAACAAATTAAAAAGATTTATGTTGAGGAGTGTGGCAACAGATTATAATTGTAAGCTTTGTTTATAATTAACAAAAAAACTTCAACCAAGCTACGCTGTAGGCTCTCATGCCAAAGTTGAGTAAATGAAGTAATAGGATTCATTACAGTTGATAATATTAACTGCAATGAACAGACAGAGGAATTAAATGCATGGTGTAGTGGCAAGCAGAGATGGGCATTATTCAAATAAATTTCTATCTAGATAATTATTCAAGTAAGTAGGTCATTCAGATAAATTTATTCAGGAATGAGATATTTGTAACTTAAATAACAGATAAAGTAGAATGCCACTCTATTTTCTTTGTTTACTTCTAATCTTGTACCAACTTGTATGACTAGTGCTTGCTCCTTTGGCTTGGTACAGTTCCTGTTTGATAAATAACTTATTAATGAATTGATGTGTGTGCAAGTTGTGCTTGCATGAGTGTGTGTATGTGTGTCTAATGCTGACAAAGGCCTAAATGGCCGAAAGCTATGATTGTGTGAATCTTTTTATTGTTCCTATCGCGGCTCAGCATCTCTGCTATATGGTAAATAGCAACTTTCCTTCTCTCATATTATTAATGAATTGTACGTAAATGTGACTCAGTGGGTTAAGTTCCACAGTGCAAAGCTAAAGGTTTTGGTTTCATCCCCTGTTAGTCGTATTGTTTTTTATCTGTTACTTATAATATCTGTCATACCTAACAATGAGAAAAACATTGAGTCAATAGGTTCCCGTCTAATTACTGTATAACTTGGTCAGAAGTGGGAGGAAGTCAAGGTCACACCACCATTCCTAGTAAAGTACTGCATTGTCCAAACCAACCATCAGGCTGAGCACAGCTTCATTTGCTTTATGGCACAACAAATGTACCTTAAAAAAACCTTCAAAGGTGAACCAATGTGGCCTATTTCAACTGACTCTTCAGTTGCCAGTGCTTCCCCCCTATCCCCACTAACATGCAGAAGTACTCTACGTAAGTAGAAAAACATGAGAACACAGCCAACAGAAACTCTTAATCTGCACCACCTTTTTCCGTTGTGCCGAGATTGCTAACACTGTCAGATATGGGTGCCTTGTTAATGGAATTAAACAGTTCACTCATATTTATTGTGCAACAAAATGAATGAACAAAGTAAGAACTCAGTGGCTGCCATTGACTATCAACAGACTAAATACGAGTATAAAGAAATAAATCATCTGTGGAATGCTGCAGGGCATCCCAAAGTCATCCAAAAGTGTTTTAAGATTAACTCTGAGTAAGCTTTATGTTAGAATGTGGGGTAGTTGTTTGATCTGACTTACCTCCATGCAGTCACATAAAGCTTTGAGGTTCAAAGATTTCGGAAAAGACACTGGGTTTGAGTATACAAGAGTTCATAATAGCGTGTTGACTTTCTTTATTAAGAAAGTGTCCAGAGACAATAGAAAGATTTTTTCACTTTTCTATACCAATTGCAATCTTTGCAGCAATATCTTGCCCATGACTTAAAAACAAATAGTTCACCTGTAATGTTGTCCAAGACCAGAGGAGACTTAAAATGAATGATTTCTCAGTTTTTGTCGAAGAGAGTCATATATGGTATAATGAAAGAAAGACAATTTCAGAAGATATAACACACTGGTATCCTCTTTCCATGTGTGGAACATATTTTCTTTAGTATCACAGTGATAAATCTTTGAAAATTAAGTTCCTCATGAGATGTTTGAAAAAAAGAGTTGTTCTGAAGATTAATGTAAAAGCAGTGAAAAGTATATTCATTTAATAGGAGTAATAAATTTCAATGGATTTCAAATTTGTCTGTTATTCGTAACACCTTTTATTCACACATGACAAATAAATGTTTTTATTTGTATAAATGAATAATGTTTGTTAGTCATCATTTGAATAAATGTTGCTCAACTCTGGTGGTAAGTGAAGCACATCACACATTTACACTCTACCTAGTGCAAGTGAATGCAATTGCATGAAATCTGTAGGCCGTGAACAAGCACTTATTCGCCTGCTACAACCGCCTGGCTGTGCAATCATTCATTGTCCTGCAAGGCAGAATCTGTAATCTGAGATAACTTCTGCCATAGTACAGGAAGTGCATTCACACACTCTTTCGCACATGGTAGCTGCGTGAATGACATGCAGATCGGGCAAAAACTTACTGTGCCCTGCAGCAGATACTTTTTAAACATATTAACAGTGCTCTACTCTGGAGGTAGAGGCTCCCCCAATAAGGACAAATCATTGGGGCAGAGCTTAGGTGGAGTTGTCATCTGTATGACTCAAGTTTTCCATTCTACTCCATACTTGTCCCTCTTGTAACATACTGAGCTAGGAGATGGAGTGGTTAGCACACTGGACTCGCATTTGAGAGAACAACAGTTCAAATCCACATTTTTGCATCCTGATTTAGGTTTTCTGTGATTTCCCTTAATAGCTCCAGGCAAATTCTGGGTTGGTTCCTTTCGAAGGGCATGACCAGTTTCCTTTCCTGTCCTTCACTAATCTGAGCTCGTGCCCCATCTTTAATGCCTTTGTTGTCCGTGAAACTTTAAACAGTAATGTTCTTTCTGCAACAGCTATTCCCTTCCACCTCTGAGGTAGAATAACCCCAAAATGAACACCCTATGATAGACATTTGTCATACCAAACTGTGACTGTACAAAAGCTGACTTTTTTTTTACACCAAGGCATTGTCCAAATTTGAGTTCATCACATTACAAGCATGTTCCACCATGCTGTTGGCAGATCTATCCCAAAATCATCATTGTGTTATATGAGGGAACAGCTTGTATTGCTTATCGATAAGTACAAGTGTGCAGCTCTGATACAGCTCAAATGCCATCTGCTGAAACTTTGCTGCCCTTTGAATTGCAGTTTACAGCAAGTGTTTCTAGGCCCAGTCTTTTCCAGTAGCTCTGTAAAGCTATAGAAAGCAGTAATATGGTTTTCATTTGTGGCAGACATGACCTATCACCAACAACAGCTGTACATGGAAGCAATGGTGTTTCCTAACAGCACATGGAGACATCAACCTAGGTAATGTAAGAGTATCTCAATTTGATTCTTGACATTAAAACATAGGACCCACCTTTGCACTGCTGTCGTGCATTTCTGGAATTTCTAATCCAACAACACCTAGGAATGCAATTCCCCTATATCAGGAAGGTGATTGACCCACATTGTCGGAGACCTGAGAGACTGTAAGGATCTACACCATTAAAGCATTTTATGGAACTTTAAAAATCTGCAAAAGAAATTCTTTGACTAGCTGGAGACTTTCCTGTCTCCTGGATGAGGCTCTCTTAGCAGCTTCCCTGAAACCAATGATGAACATACTTTGCCATGAGCTAGCTACCTGTAGTGTGATCCTCAGCAGATGTGTGGGAAATATCCTAGAATCCACGATTGATTTCCATTTCATATGAATCTTCTTAATCACTTCCAGTGCAGGTTCAAGAGGTTCTGCTCAATCCATTGACAGCATTGCTGTCCTAGTGGTGAATAAATAAGAATCTTTCAAAAGCAAACAACATCTTATAAGTATGAAATGAAGATGAAATGAATGGATCGGTGGATATCAAATTAGTGAAGATGCACTGACATGAAACGGTATCAGTGCCAGCTGTTCAGATATGCTAAACATTCATTGTAACAAATATATAGCAGCCATTAAAAAATGGTGCCAGAAGGCGACTCAAACCTAGGTTCTTGCTTTGTGCTACTTCCATAATTACTATGATACCACTGCTTTGTAACTATATTTACATAGGCACTACCTTTACTCTAATTAAGTAAGTTCTTGGCCCTTTCTTTATTTACTTCCATTGTTTGCCTCTTGGATTACACATAAGTACATTTATTTGCCTAATAAAGAAGTGAAGCTGTTATCAACTGGAAGTTTGGTGTAAACACCACAGTGGTTTACTAGACATGATCCTATTGGAGGGAGTATGCAGTTACCTTCCTCTGATCTTTGAATTGGCTCACATAGCCATTTATAGGGGGACACCAAACAACACTGCAATTCAGCATTTTCACATTGGCAAACATTGCCAGAAGTGACAACTGACATATAAAAATCCCAGGACTGATCAAGGCTAGAACGGAAAATCTGTATAGTCAGGCTCTGTACTATTGAAGCACCAAGCCACATGTATCAACAGTAACAATAATTATTATTGCCTTTCGTTAAAGTTTACTTTATTATTTACAGAAAACTTCAAATAGTTACCTTACATTCGGAAACAAAGAAGCTACTGCACACCTTTTAAATATATTTAAAGTTTATAGCCTCATTGTACTTCAACTGTATGCTAAAATATATAACATCTGGTTTGTAGCCTCTGGTACTAGCATGGTGCTTAACTTACAGGCAAAAAAAAAAAAAATTGATTCAAAATTGTATTGTCAGAAAGCAGGTGTAAGACCATCTACCTTCTAGGCATTGTAAAAAAAACTGTGCAGCCAAAACCAAGGTATAAAAGGGAGTATGGCTAAACACAACAGACTGTAACTGTCTAAACTCAACAGAGTGCTGTGTTACTTGCACTATTCACATCACCCTTCCTATTACTTGCATTGTGGGTTTAATATATCCACAAAAGTAATCAATTTTAGAAAATATAATGTAGTTGGACACGTAAATTTTTATCCATCCAGTCACATTATATTTACATTGTGGTTTTTGTTTTTCACAGTTAAGTCAAATTTTTTGGTGTTGCCTAGCTTAACTTGCATGTTTGTTATAATGATGCCATTTTAGCTCAGTTAGCAAATCATTCTCACAAGTATTTAATAATTATGGTAACTCATTGATGTACAATGAACTTTCACATTTATTGCTGTGCGGTTTCCCTGTTGCATTCTTTTATATTTTCCATTCATTGACAATGTATAATGCTGTTTCAGTGTGTGATGAAATGCTGGCAAAGTTAGATGATGAAAGAACTTTGCTCACATCCAGAAAAGAACTTCCATTTGCAGAGGAAGCCTTTGGAAATAAAGAAGGAAAAGAAATCTTAGAACCTTTTGATGAAGAAAAGGAAGCTGAATGGAGAGGTAATTGTCATTAGCTGTCGGAATTCTGTCTTCATTGTTTTCAGTTCATTTAAAAGTCAGTACTTTATGTTGTTCCTAAGAACATATCAGTCCTACAATAAAGTATGTGATTTTTGTAGTTCAGCACCGCCAAAAGGAGCGAGAATATCGCAAGAAACTGGCTGAGCTGCGCAGAAAAGAAAAGACTGAAGTAAAGAGTGAAGAAGATTTGTGGAAAAGACTGGATGACCTAGAACTACAAGAGGAATTAGAAGAAGAACTAGACAGGTAATTTTTTTGTGTTTGTGTTTATTAATCATGTGAATTATTACTTTATGCACCATCAGAAAGTTGTTAAATTTACTTCGTGAACTGCTGTGACAAGAAGTGCTGAGCATTATTTTTACACTAATTTTTTTGTTCACCACTTAACTTGGAAAAACATTATCGGTATTTCTTTTGTATGCAATGCAACTTCCAGAAATGTTGTTATTGGGATAATGTATACATTGTAGGTACCAGCTTTAAGATTCCCACTTAAACTGTGGTTTGCAACACTTCAGGAGAAGTATTTCTGAATAAAATACAGCATCTTTTGTTACTACTGACAACTATCTGAGCCTACAAAATGTATGGGTCCACTGTTACACTGGCTAGACATTTTTACGAATGAAGCTGCTAGATGTCTAGTCAGCAAAAAGGTCTTTTCATATAAGCATTATCATGATACGTGATAATTAAAGAAATGGGTTGTAGAAGTCCTCAGTTCACCTTTCCACTCTTGTTTAGAGTACTGTGTTCTATGCTCCACATCCACTTAAAAAAATTTTGAAGTATGTGCTAATCGACTCACTTGTAAACAGGTGTGAAACATTTAAGGCTGATGAAACCTACCAAGACAAGATCTATGTATTGTAAATATAAAAACTTTTTATAAAGATTTTTTCTCATTGTTCATGATGTGTGTGTTTGTCCAGTTGTTACAAAGCCATAAATTGCATGTTTAAAACTGTGAGCCTCTTTTGTAACTGACAGACCAAATCTGCTCGTAGCCTTTTGTGATGAAGAGGTAATTTCCCTGCCCAAACATAAGAGGTATGTTCAAAAAATTCCGCAACATTGTCCACAAAATTTTTCTGCACTTACCTTTTCCTTATGGTCTTCTTCAAAATGCTGTCCTCCACAATTGATACACTGCTCCCAATGTCGTTTCAACTTCCGGAAGCAGTCTTGGAGCGCTTCTTGCTGGATCGCTCGAAGCGCCATATGCGAATTTTCTTTTATCTCGTCCATCATTGCAAATATTTGTCCTTTCAATGCAGTTTTTAACTTCGGAAATCAAAAAAGTCTGCAGGGACCAGGTCTGGAGAGTATAGAGGGTGAGGCAGCACAGTGATTTCATTTTTTTGCAATAGTTAAACACTAACAGGGATGAATATGTGGGTGCATTATTGTGATGCAAGAGCCGTGAAATGTCTCGCCATGTTTCAGGCCGTTTCCTTCTCACATTTTCTCCCAGGCATTGCAGCACATCCTGGTAGTACATCGAGTAACAGTTTCTCCCTGTGGCTCGAATTCATGATGAACTAATCCTTCAAGGTCAAAGAAAAGTATCAGCATGGCTTTGATATTTGACTTGACCTGATCTTGGAGAGTCTTTTCTGACCCATTGTGAAGATTGAACCTGGGTCTGAACATAATAACCGTAGACCCACATCTCATCACCAGTTTTGATTCTCTTAAGGCAAATCTCATTCTAAACACTTCACAGATTGCAAGGCAAATTTTGCTGTAATATTTAATATGTATGTTGCGTATGACTTCATACACCAACCTACAAATTATGCAGGAAGAGTGTCCAGCTCTCAGTGTCAACAAGGACAAGGCTCCCTGCACTAAGGGAGTAACGATGGCGTCGGAGCTGTGACTAGGCAGTGTCTCCATAGACTCACACAATGAATAGGCTCCAAGTCTGAGTGGGCTGAGTGGCTGCCACCAGCCTGTCCTATATTTTGGCAACAGAAGGCGTTCATGGTACGGAGCCACTGGAGGCATAGCTTAGTGGGTGTGCTCCATAGGGTCCATCAGATCCCAGATGACCACTGTCAGTGTCTGACAGAAACTTGCAATTCCGATGCCAACTTTGATGCCCATGGGGTAATAGCGATACATGATACCACACACTGTACAGTGGCTTGTGGAATATATTTGTACATTGTGTTATCATTTATCAATACCACTCTATGGACATCATAGCAACAGAATTGCAAGTTTCCGTGAGATGCCGATAGTGATCATGTGGGATACGGCAGACCCAATGGAACACATGTACTGAGCCATGTCTCCAGCAGCTCTGGGCTACAACTGCTTTCTGTCACCACAATATAGGATGATCAACAGCAGCCACTCAGACCCATTTGCACCTCGAGCCACATCATTACATGATGGTATGCAGGCATCCTCTAGTCATGGCTCCAACATCGTAGTTTGTGCTTAGTACAGCAAGCCTCTTCCTTGTTGACACTGAGAGCTAGACTGTGTTTCTTGTCGCATTATTTGTAACGAACCTTATAAGCTCGGAAAAGTACAAGTTAAGCAAATATTCTGTTAACTGTGTTAATTTCTTCGCTTATCGTTTCTTCTCCTGTCCAGCTTTCCTATGTCGCCAGTTGCCATACCACTCTGTAGCCCACCTCTCCTTACTATCATGTATGAAGTCATACACAACACTGTCCATAGTGGAGAACTATGTGTGAGTAAGTTAAAAGTTTCTTGGCTCATCTTGGAACATACCAGCTCTGCATTCCAATCCGACCAGCACTGACTGGCACCCATGTGACCACTGCGTTAAGGTGTCCTTTAGGTGTGGTGTATAAGGGCATAGGATCATCACACTTCTCGCCTTAAACTCTCAGTAGTTGGGGCTGTGCCTGCCTAGAACCATAATGTGGCTTATGCTGTAAGAAAAAACACACACAAAGAAATAGGGCCTGCACACTACTAAGCATAACCAACATTAGAAGTCATAGACAGTGAATTGTAATTAACTCTGTTCCTCTTTGACCAGGGAGAGAGCAGGATTCCAAGCAGAATTTAAGCAGAAACCTCCATCTCTGTTTACGAGGTCACTTGCCAATTTAATCTCTACTGTTTCCATAACAACACTATTCCAATAGCTGAAAGTGAACACCAGAATGATGTTATTCTAAAGTTTTTGAAAAAATAATGTCCAAAAAAATGATGGACTTCATTGAAAAAAAAGATTTACTAAGTGTAGCTCAACATGGGTTCAGAAGCAACAAATCTACTGAAAATGCAGTATATGATTGCATAAATACGCTTTTAGAACTGTTATATAGAAAACAACCCATAACAGGCATATTTCTGGATCTGTCAAAGGCTTTTGACACTGTTGACCACAAAATATTACTGGAAACATTAGAACATTACGGTATCGGAGGAATTGCAAACGACTGGATTGCCACATTCCTAACCAATCGGATGCAGAGAGTCAGCATGAAATATACTAATAGACAAAGTAACTCAATAACCAAAATACTATCAAGTAATAAAACTGTAAAGCAAGGTGTTCCACAGGGCTCAGTATTGGGACCCCTACTTTTCCTCCTGTATATTAATGACTTGAGCCTGAATGTTGATGCACACAAAACAGTAATATTTGCTGGTGACACAACTGTACTCTTCAAAGGGGAGAATACAGAGGCTATGCAAAAAGCTGTGAACTTGGCTACTGATCAACTCAGCAACTGGGCAAAAATCAACAGATTAACTATCAACACCAAATAGACAGCTTCCATGAACTTCCACACAACACAAAATGCAAATTCCTCTCAGCCATCTGTCACTATAAATAACCAGTCAATAGATACCGACACTGTTTTCAAATTCCTAGGTCTGTGGGTTCAAGATAACCTGAAATGGAATACACATACAGGAAAGGTAAATGCCAGGATTTGTACTAGTTGTTATGCATTGAGTGTACTGAAAACATGTGCTAGCCTGAAAACATTAATCAGTGCATACTACGCTTATATACAAGCCCACCTAAAATATGGTGTAATATTCTGGGGAAATGCTCCAACTGCTCTGAGCACATTCAGAATCCAGAAGAGAGCAATGAGGATTATTACTGGGAGCAAACCCAGAGACTCCTGCAAACCCATCTTCAGAAAGTTGGAAATCCTTACACTGCCTTGCCTCTACATTCTTGAGACTCTAAAATTCTTCAGAAAACACATAGTGCCAACTGACCCCAGAGTCGTAAAAAATAATGAAATACATGAACACAACACCAGGAAAAATGCAAACCTGCATGCTATACGTACAAACACTCAACTGTGTAAAAAGGGAGTTTTCCACATGGGCCTCCAACTGTTCAACAATCTTCCCACTAGTATTAAGTCCATCGAAGACAACATAAAATTTAGCAAAGCCGTGAAGTCATATTTGTTGTGTCACTGTTTTTAGTCAGTAAATGAATACTTAGAACAGTAATCTTGCTGTTTATGTTAAATTGAAAACATTGAGCAATATAATACATTAGGAACTATAGGCTTACGTTAATACATGTTAACAATGTTAAATGATATTTTCTGACATCTGCAACACACTGTGTACCATCAGATCACATGGAATAAATAAATAAATTATTGCACTGCGTAGGATTACTGCTACCAGGGAAGTGTTCTACAATAGCTGAACTGCTTAAGTGAGTGACTCTTGAGCAGTACGCACTGGTCCTTAAGGGACCCAGTTGTCTGACTGATGTTTGACATGACACAACTGCATGGGATTCAGTAGACACTTGCCTTTTACAAACCAAGATCATCCCTTACAGATCCTAAAAGGGTTCTTATCCTACACAGTGGTTGAAAAGCACATTTCACACCATGTTTTTGCAGAATATGACCAGTCATGTTGGAAATGCTACCAGCATAAGACAAAGTCTGTAAACTTCGTTGTTGTTGTTGTGGTCTTCAGTCCAGAGACTGGTTTGATGCAGCTCTCCATGCTACTCTATCCTGTGCAAGCTTCTTCATCTCCCAGTACCTACTGCAACCTACATCCTTCTGAATCTGCTTAGTGTATTGATCTCTTGGTCTCCCTCTACGATTTTTACCCTCCACGCTGCCCTCCAATGCTAAATTTGTGATCCCTTGATGCCTCAGAACATGTCCTACCAACCGATCCCTTCTTCTAGTCAAGTTGTGCCACAAACTTCTCTTCTCCCCAATCCTATTCAATACCTCCTCATTAGTTACGTGATCTACCCACCTTATCTTCAGCATTCTTCTGTAGCACCACATTTCGAAAGCTTCTATTCTCTTCTTGTCCAAACTGGTTATCGTCCATGTTTCACTTCCATACAAAGCAGTTCACTTCCATACAAATACTTTCAGAAACGACTTCCTGACACTTAAATCTATACTCGATGTTAACAAATTTCTCTTCTTCAGAAACGATTTCCTTGCCATTGCCAGTCTACATTTTATATCCTCTCTACTTCGACCATCATCAGTTATTTTACTCCCTAAATAGCAAAACTCCTTTACTACTTTAAGTGTCTCATTTCCTAATCTAATCCCCTCAGCATCACCCGATTTAATTTGACTACATTCCATTATCCTCGTTTTGCTTTTGTTGATGTTC